>NC_066636.1:21988274-22206160 GCF_025201925.1 Gopherus flavomarginatus | reverse complement strand
TAACCTGTGGAACTTGCTGCCACAGGATATTACTGGGTCCCAGAGCTCTGCAGGACTGAATGGTTTCTGGCAGAGGGCTGTTCCCAGGAGACCCCACCACTATCCCGCCATCCCCAGATGGGAAAACAGAGGGGGAGAAGGCTCAGCTGAACAGCCAGAACAGGGTTGTGGAGCATCACGCACCCAAGCCACGACCCCCGGCCCCTCAGTGACCCGACTGAGAGAGCAGATCCCAGCCACCAGTCACCAGGGTCAACTCTCACCTTGACAGTGTCGGAGGGGCTCCTGGCCCCCCCATTGGCAAGGCCCATGGCCCCACCATCCTCAGCCATCGGCAGCAAAGACAAATGAAGGGCCAGGGTGAGCTGGGAAGAGATGTGGTGCTGAGGATGGGGCAGGGCCCTGCCGTCATGGGCTAAGCCTGGCCGTGAGCAGCGGCGCTTAGGGTCACCTGCCAGAGAAAAGCAGAATGTGGGGATGAGGATACCCCTCAATCCCAACCCACCAGCCCCACCGCAGTCCTGATGTCCCCCCAGCTCTTCTAACGCCTCTTAACCCCCCCTTCTATCCAAGCCCTGAACACACACACACACACACACACACACCTCTGCTGATGCCCCTCAATCCTGACCCAGCCCTGAAAACACGCCACCAAATAAGCCCCTGCCTGGGTCCATGTCTCCACAGAAACTCATTTCACCTGTGACCTTCACTCCCAATCCGGAGGGCCGGGTACCCTTTAACCCTTTGCTCCCCTTGCTCCTCTCCAGCCCCCCGGGCTACGGAAGGGGCCCGACCGCAGGGATGCAGAAGAACGCCCGCATGAAACGAAATTAGAAGCCGAGACAAGACAGACTCGAGGCACAACAAGGCAGCCAGAAAGCAAAGCCCAGGGAGACCCTGGAGAGCGATTACAAGGGAGATTACTCTGCCGGGTCACAGCTGAGCTGCTGAAGGATTTACAGCGTTATGGTCAGCGGGGGAGAAGGAATTAAAATCCCGAGGGGGGGGGCAGCTCCCCCTCTTCACCCTCGGATCTTCCAATGGGACCACTTCTCCTCTGACTTATCGCTGCCCAGAGCTCAGTGGGGCCGGAGTGTCAGCTGCATTAAAGGCCCTTTTCCAACTTCCTGGAGGGGAAGGTCAGCAGCCTGAAGGCCCAGTGAAGCTGCTGGAGGGGCCTGGCCGAATGGGGGTGCTGACAGAGGGGAAGGAATCAGCCCAAGATGTGTCGGAGCTGCTAAGGTTCATCGGGCGGGGGGAGGGGGAGGCACACAGCCACTTTTTGGCCCTGAGTTGGTCCATGCAGCCTGGACAAAGGCCCAAATGACACCAATGGGGCTTTGCGGATCAGCTTGCAGGATCAGGGCCTTCATCGCTACACCCCCTGGGCCTGAGCCTCAGTTTCACCAAGGCTCTGGCCAGGCCGCTCTGGCAGCAGAAGGGGTCCTGAGAATCCTCTTGTGCAGGGGCTCCCCAGGCGGCATGGAGCTGGCTGAAGGATCCTGCTCCCAGCCCCAGTGCACTGCACTATGGGTATCCTCTGCTTCCCAGGGCCCCTAGAGGGCAGGGCATAAGCTAGAGCAACCCCAGGGCTGCGCTAAATGGCCCCAAGAGCTGGGAAGGGCCCACACAGCCTGAGAATACAGAGAGCACAAAGCCTTTAATCCCCACCCCAACCCCGGGCTGTCATTCCCCCGGCTCGCCCACTGCCTGGAGTGCCTGCAGCACTGACCCCAGAGAAGTCATCCCCTGTGCAGTTTTGGCGACAGCAATTACAGTTTTGTTTTGAAACCCTCTCTAGTGAAGCCCCAAGGCCCCCGGTGAGGTGAATCACCACTCCTGCTGGGGGAGGGTCGGGGGTGGTGGGGAGGGATGATGTTTGGAAACCGGACAAGCCAGCATCTCCGGATTGATTTTTAATTAGATTTCCTCCCTTGAAATTACAAGCCAGCAGGTTTCAAATATCTTCTAGCTCAGCTGGACAATAAACTGAAACCGAACACCAGACACCAGGGTTGCCAAGTATCCAAGCTCCACTCCTCAGTGGGGCCTGCCAGAGGATCCCGCTCCTAATGCATCCTGAATCCCAGAGCCAGGGAGATAGGACAGAGACACAGGGAACCAGGCACGTTTGGGAGGAAACAGATGACGGCCTGTTTGCCTGTGCCCCAAAGATCACAACGCTAAATGCCCTGCCACCCCCCACCCCCATACCACACATGCTAATTACAGCGCCCACATCCAGGCCACTCAGGCACCTTTCCCACATGACCTGCTACCTCCTGGCATTGCGACCTCAAACCAGCTGATTGCCAATCTTCCTCTCTGGATGGCCAAGTGCCTAAGGCAACAGATAGGACTCCTGGGTTCCATTCCCAGCTCTGAAGGGGAGTGGGGTCTAGTGGTTAGAGATGGGGCGGGGGAAGGCTGTGAGTCAGGACTCGTAGATTTTATTCCCAACTCTATTAGTGACAGTCTGGGGGAAGTCCCTTTCCCTCCTGGCTCAGTTTCCCCATCTTTGTAAGGGTGGGGTAACAATGTTCCACCCTGCAGAGGGGTTGTGAAGCTAAACTCACTGACGTTAACAGGGTTTGGACGCTCAGGTGACAGGCCCATAAATCCGGTGTGTCAGCAACACAGCTGAGCCCTGCGGGCCCCATACCCAGCCCTCGCTCCATTGACACTGGTGACAAAACCCTCCCAGCACCTCGTTAAACTTCTCCAGACACCTCGGCTGTGTCTGTGTTTCCCAGGCCCCGATCATGGGCCAGGGAACCACAGTCGGCAGACAGCCCCACAGCTGAGTCAGGCAGCTATGGGACTCTTCCCCCCACCCCAGGGGTGGGGGCAATGAAACACCACCAAGCAAACCCTAGGGTTCCCTCCCCTTCATCCAGCAGCACAGGCTAGTAGCTACAAAGCCAGACAGGGAGTTGCGGCTTGTCTACATTTGAAATGCTGCAGAACTTCAGTCTAGATGCTACCCACATCGGCAGGAGGGGTTCTCCCGTCGGCGTAGCAAATCCACCTCCCCAAGAGGTGAGGTGGCGGAAGAATTCTCCCACTGACCTGGCGGTGTCTACACCAGGGGCTGGGTTCGTTTGACTGCACCACTCAGGGGCGTGGATTTTTCACAACATAGTTAAGCCCACTTAATTTCCTAGCATAGACCAGGCCTTTGTTAGCAGCCCTTGCGGCTTTTATCATCTGCTGTGGTCCAGTGAAGCAGACAATGGGCTAGGACTCAGGAGAGTGGGGTTCTATTACCACTTCCGACACTGATCTTCTGGGTGACCTCAGGCAAGTCACTTGCCATCTCCGTGCCTTGTTTCCCCCCCCCCCCCCTCTGGAGAACAGGGTGCCAAGACCGGCTTGGTGCTCTGGAGAGCTATGCAAACAAAGCCGCTATACAGAGCGGAGTGTTATCTGCCCCCTGCAGCAGTTCAACTGCTTGTTCAGCAACCCCAGGCACTTCGGAGCCTCCTCCTTCTTCTACTGGGGTAAAGCAGGATTAGCTCCCCTGAAATTAACTGAGGTTAAACCACCATAAGGAAGGGCAGGTTCTATCCAACCCTCAGCCTAGATGCACAAACTGTTTGGCACCAGACGCTGCTCGCCCACCAGGTCTCCTACCCAAACCTGGGCCCAGCTATGCAAAAGTGTTTGGACACAAGAAGCGAAAACCCTCTAGACAGTAGCGGAGGAGCGGCTCTGCTGTAGGTAAGGCTGAGAATCACTTACCGTTTAACTGCCAGTTTTAATAAGTGCTCTTAAATTCACACGCTGACTTGGATGGTCTTCAACATCACTGAACCTCACAGGGGCCTGGGGAAAGATCAGTGGCCCAAACGTTTGAGCAAGGGGTTCCCGACGGAGAGCCTTCCCCCATACCACCACCAGAAAAAAAGCACATGATATCAAAATGCTATGGTTCTCTTAACCCTGGAACCAGGGCCACCCAGAGGATTCAGGGGGCCTGGGGCAAAGTGGGGGCGCTGCGGCGCTTGTACTCACCCAGTGGCAGTCCGGGTCTTCGGTAGCATTTCGGTGGCGGGGGGCCCTTCAGTCGCTCTGCATCTTCAGCAGCAGCGAAGGGTCCCCCGCCACCAAAATGCCACCAAAGACCCAGACCGCCACCAAGCCAGGGCTCACAGGGCCCCTGCGGGATCAGGGGCAAATTGCCCCACTTCCTACCCCGTGCAGCCCTGCCTGGAACACAAGTGCTTTGTGGCTAGCAATCACCAATCCAGAAAGTGAAAATGATTAGAGGAAGTGAAACTGACCGGCGCTGCCCACACAGTGCAAAATGAAAACGTTCGAGTCTCATTGTTCTTCTGGGTCTGATAAGTTCAGGCCTTATCAGCATCACCAACAGCAGCATCTGCCTCCTAAATCTACTTCAGCGGATGGGTAGGGAAGAATAATGGACAAAAGACCCCAATGATTTATGGGGGGAAATGATCACAGCATCTGTCATATATGTGATTCCACCCACTGTTGTCCACCAGAGCTTCTGGATAATGCTGGGGACAGAACTTGGATCCTCCTGACCCAAAAGCATGGGCCACTGCATTAAAGGAGGATCCCTGCTAGCTGTCTAGTGCTTATGACACTCCGCTGAGCCATTCAGCAGCCATTCAGCAGAGGGCAGAAAGCTCAATAGTTGTTCGGAGTGGTCACCCACCCCACTCCACAGCACCCTCTAGCACTGATTCAGAGGGGAGAAGGCACATATACCACGTGGTGACACTCACAGACATCTCCCACCCATGAACTGACCAGCCAACACCTGCTCAGCTAAACAGTTCTGAGATGACCAAATCCAGAGACAGGACAGATGCAAGAACAAAAGGTGCTACCCTGTGCTGGCCGATCAGCGCCTCTGTTGTGTAGTGCCAGTCCCCTCGGCTCTCAGACACAGCTGCGTGAGCGCTCCCAGAGGGCGACTCGTTTGGCTGCTCCACAGCCCCTGCTTAATTGGCATCAGCCTGCTTCCTCTCTGGGGAAAGGCAGGGTCAGGTTTCTCCCATGGAGACTCGCCCAAATGCTGTCTAGGAGCCTGGTCAAAGAACAATCTCACAATACCCAGCTCTTATGCAGCACTCCTCATCAGCAGATCTCTCAGCACTTTACAAATGACGTGGATTATCCCCAGTTTATAGATGGGAAAACTGAGGCACAGAGAGAGCATGCGGCTGGTCACCCAGCAGACCAGTGGCAGAGCTGGGGTAAAGCCCAGGCCTCCTGAGTCCAGCCCAGTGCATGACCCACAGGCAGGCTCAGTTTTGTCCTTGCCTCCACTTCCTAAGCAACATTCAAAAGTGCCCAAGTTATTTTAGACTGGTAATTGCTCTAGGGGCTGCAGGAAAGTTCACCAGTGAGATGGGGTGACCACACAGTGATGGATGGCTCCAGGCACCAAGTAGCTGGGTAACTATGCCTGCATCTGTGTGTTACAAACCCAGCTGTGCCAGAGGACTTGGAACAAAGACTGACCTTGCAGCATAAAACAGAGGTCTCAGCCTGGCACGGGGGTGGGTGGGGGAGGAGTTCAAGGTCTTAATGCAATTTATAAGACATGACAAGAGCCAATCTACACTGCAAAACAAAATTAGTTGCCCCAGCACTGTTGCACCTGGGGTCCAGATGGACCCTCTCTGAGGTCACAGTGAAAAGTGACAGACACCAAGAAGCCAGTCCTCTGGATCACTGCAAGCAGAATTATAAAAGGACAGCCCAGCAGAGGTTTGTTTCATATTGAAAAGAACCACCAGATAGCAACAATACAGATGCTTCAGGGCACAAGCCACCGGAGGCGGTCAGGAAGAAATCTCTATTCTTACAACACAGCACCGCACAATCGCACGCCATCTGCAGAGAGTTACACCTGCCCCTAGCACACCCACTCACTTCTAGAGAAGGGATACGAGGCTAGGCAGAACGTCCGAGTGGCCTGAGTGCGCAGATCCCAAAGCCCCAACCCCACACGCAGACACTGGGCCCAGGGACAACGATAGCTGTGACGGGGAGAATTTTTCATTGGAAACATTTCCCCACCTCAATGAAACCCGGTTTTGGGTCTCCAAACAGGACTCCAGGAAACATGCATCTTTGATGACATGGGAGAGGGAGGTAGTTGAAAAACCAACACAATTTCCAGCCAACCCCACAAAATATTGTGTTATGGGCTGAAATTTTATAGGTTTTTTTTTCCCCCACAACATTTGCTCCATTTTTTGACAAAACAAAAAACAGACCAGCCAACCCCCCAATGTAGATGGCAAAATCTTTTCTGTTTTCATCTCATTTTTTCTTGAGAACACAAAAACTGATCCCCCAGTCAGCTCTAAGCCTCCTCTCATCCTAGCTCTGCCCTCCCACCCCCAATATCTGAGCTCCTCACAATCTGTATCTATCCCCCCAGCACTGCGGTGAGGCAGGGCCATGTCACTAGCCCCATGGTACAGCTGGGGAAACTGAGAAGCTAAGTGACATGTCCAAGGTCGAACACAGAGTCTGTGGCAGAGGTGGGAATTGACCCTCTAATATGAAAACCCCAGCCCCCCTCCCACTAACCACTAGGCCATCCTTCCTCTGCTCTGCTGTGCCTCCCAGCCCGGCTCTGTCCTTGCACCGGGGAGGTGCCTCGACCAACAATCTGGGCACAACAGATGCCCTGGGATCAATTATATCACAGCTCCAAGGGGTGGTACCCTGCTTGGAGCTGAGCTTCCTGCCTTACAGGACCATGTGCAACTGCCCTGTACCCGAGCACTGCGGCTGGGAACAGCACAGGATGGTGCTTCAGCGGGAAGATGCCAAGCAGGGATACATCTGCATGGGGAACCTGTAGGAGAGCGGGCGCTGTGGCTGGGGGGTGGCAGGGTCTTGGATCAATGGATTTGAGTTAATTGGGGAACCCTCTGTGGTCATCCCCCCATTCCTGTCACCTCCGTAACACACCCACACTCACACCGTATCACTAGATCACACACAGCCCAGCGCTGATCTAGACAAACATTTTCCCCAAGCCACCCCACCTCTGTGTGTTCCCCTGTACAACACACGCTCCTCCTTCCCCTGTACCTCCAGGCCGCTGCAAAGATTAGAGACACAACTTTCCCCAGCGACACACAACGCTCCCTGTGCACAACAGCACAGAGTGTAACATACAACCCCCCTTTCCTAGCACACACCCACCTGCAAGTTCTATATACACAACACACACCCCTTCCCCAGCATACACACAATACTTCCAGTACACACCACACATCCCTCCCTATGATGTGCCCACCACTGCAAGTTCTATATAAACAACACACACCACCATAGATTATATATCCCAGCAGGCACCCACACCTCTGTAAATTCTATAGACACAACACACACCCTTCCTCAGCATACCCACAAGTGGCAAAGATTACACACACACCCCTTCCCCAGCCTACACACAATGCTCCCAGTACACAATACACACCTCTCCCTACAGTGTGTGCACCACTGCAAATTCTATAGACACAACACACCCCTTTCCCAGCAGACACACAACACCATAAAGAATATACAACCCGCTTCTCAGCCTGCACCCATCCCGCCCAATTCTATTGACACAACACCACACACCCCTTCCGCATTATACACACAACGCTGCAAAGATCTCACAGCCACCCCTTCCGCATCATGCACACCACACTCCAACACACAGTACTACAAACCCGTCTATGTGCACACCCCTTCCTGGCACACACACCCCTACCACTGTGCAGCACACACCCCTGCAGCGCTACACAACACACACCCTTACACAGCTGCTGGAACTAGGGGGGCAGGGGGGAGCTGCCACTCCCCTGGCTAGAGGCGGTTTCCATCCGAGGCAGGGTTTGCAGTTCGTGTCCATGGCTCATAGCACCTACACACATACACACACAGTTATGCAACACGGGCTACGGTTGCAACCGACCCACACACACACCCGCTCCTTTGCGCGCCCGGGGCTGGATCGGACGGACACACAGACATTAGCAGGACTCCCATCCTGGCTGCTCCAAAGCCAGGACCCCCTCCCCTGTCCCACCAGGCCCTGGACCCCCACTCACCTGTCCGGGGCAGGATCCCGCTGGGGCCCCCTTAAAGCCATGCCGTGCCCCGGCAGGGAGCCTGGAGAAAGTGCTCGCCACGCAGCGAAGCGCAAAACTCCTGCAAGGGGGGTGGGGGGGGGTTGGCTGCCTGCCCCCTCTCGCCCCGGCTCCCAGTGCACCTGCAGCCCGAGGCTGCCGCTCACCTAACGCCTGGGGGGCGGGGGTGAAGTCCCAAAGAGGGAGGTGGAGCAGCAGCGAGGGATCCTCTGAAAATTGTCACTCCCAGGCTGGAGCGTGAAAATCCTGTCCGGGGAAGGGGGTCCTGGCTGGCCAGCCCTCTCGGCACAAGGACAGGACCCTTCCCCCCGGCCTGAGCCCGAGGGACCCTCCACACACACACACACACACACACACACACTTCTAGGGGAGCTCACACCCCGGCCAGCCACTGGCAGTGTAAGTTTTTAATATAGGATCAATGAGGCAGCTGATCTGCCCAGAACGGCTGGGCTGGAGGGAAGGGCTGGTGCTGGGCAGGTTCCAGTCCTAGTACAATAGAAACCAGGGACACCTCCCTCCCCCCCGCCACGGCAGCCCTGCTGGGCTTGGGGCTGTACAGACAGATGAGGTGATGCACTCCTGGCCCCCCAAGAGCTTCAAGGTGAGACAGACAGAGAACACATGGGAGGGGTGAACTCAGGGGAAGGGACAGGCCCAAGGTCAGGTCACCCCAGCTCTCCTGAGGGTCACGGAGGGGGGGGCCTAGCCACTAGTCCCCATTGCCTCTCCCCTAGAGCATCCTAGGGCCAGAAGCAGGAATGACTCTCAGATCCTCCCCACCCCCAGTTCCAAGCACAGCACACCCAAGGAGGGCTCAGCCTGGAAGCTACTTGTCTGTTCTGTGTTTGTACTGCACCTAGCACCAGTTGGGGGGAGGGGAGAGTGAAGTTAGGGTTAAATCTGGGCGGAGGGGGGCTGGACTGGGGCAGGAAGAGCCCTTAAGATTCTTCCCCCCTCCCCAAGCTACAAAGCAGACCCCTCTCCTAGGACCACTGCAGAGCTGGTGACAGTCTCCGATCCTCTGCCCTCTCCAGGAACTGGTCCCAACAGGGCAGGGAGCCCCAATGCTGGATCATGGCCCAGCTATTCAACCAATGGGGGGGAGACAAAAAGAGCAGGAGACCCCAAAACTCCTCCCTGGACCCCAATCTGCTCTCCCTACACAACATGACCCCACCACCCCAACTCTCCTTCTCAACAACATCCCTCGCACGCCTGGGATCAACCCTTCACAAGGCATCGAGACAAACACAGGTGCTTTGGGATCCATGGGGCAGCCGTCTGGCCTCCTGGCTGCCAGCCCCCTATGGAGAGAGGCCCTCACTTTGCAGAGGGGGTGGACAAGAGGCAGGAGCGTTGCATCGATCAGGATCCTGTCCAAAGCTGCTGGGGAGTGGGGAGCCCCTTGGGATAGGAAAAAGGCTGGGGCAGATGAAGGGAGAGGGAACTCGGGTCAGGGACAGAGGAGGTCCTGCAGGGAGAGCTGAGTTCGAGGGGCAGGATGCTTAGGCTGAGGTCTATGTTACGCATGGGGCGTTTGGACACCAATTTATGGCCCTCTCTCAGAGGCAGGGGCGAGACACAGGCCAGGCCCAGGAGCCTTGGCTTTCTCTACACACCTCCCAGCACAGCTCCCCCTGCCCAGGCCTCCTTACTCACTTCCCCTTCCGAGGGCTGGAGGCCACCGGCAGGACTTCTGTATTCTCTAGTACCCAGTTCCTGCTCCCCCTTCCCCTGCCTGGCTCTCTTGGTGGGGTGGTGGGGCGGGGCTGCAAGGCCGGCTTGAGGTTAGATTAGTGCAATTTGGAGTAACCCTAATGCAGCCAGCTCTGGTTTCTCCACTGCCTGTAATACCCCCTCCGGCATTCACACCCCCTACTGACCCAGCCAGGAATTGCAGCAGGTTATTAGTGTGGACTGCCCTGTTCTGCACCGAGCAACACACATTCAGTCTAGGGCACTTATCTGAGGGTCAGGGAAACAAGGCAAGAAAGAACCAATAGCAAGTTACTACGAGAGGCTCTGAGAGTCTAGAGCGGCTGGCTCCATCTCACCACCCCGACAACCATTTCTGATGCTTGGTCAGAGCCCGGTGAACCAACAAGTCTTCAGTTCAGTGGCCAATTCGGAAAAGCCTGGTTTTCAACCACCCAAACCAAGTATTTTTTTTAGTTTAGAGGAGGATTTTTTTAAAAAAAATAGGTTTAATGTTTTTTTAAATCAAGGTGAAGGTAAATTTCTGACTCAACGTGATCCCGTTTCGACGTTTCTCATTTCCCACCCCACCCCCCACCCCAGCTGAAACTATTTACCACATTCGGCCCAACTTTCCCCCGGCTCCGTTCTCGGTTCCTCCCGAGCTCCGAAAGAAAAGAGGAAAGATTTCACATACAAAAGGAAAATAGAGAATGATTTTTTTTAAAGTGTGTCCTTCGCCTGCCATTCTGCTGGGTCTGGCTCTTGTCTGCACGAGGCAGCATGAGCTAGAGCAGGGGTCCTCAAACGGAGGATTGGGACCCTTCAGGGGGTCATGAGGTTATAACGTGGGGGAGTCGCGAGGTGTCAGCCTCCACCACAAATCCTGCTTTGCCTCCAACCTTTATAATGATGTTAAATATTTTAAGAAGTGTTTTTCATGGTGGGGGAGGGAGTTGCACTCAGAGGCTTGCTGTGTGAAAGGGGTCACCAGTACGAAAGTTTGAGAACCACTGAGCTAGTGGGTAGAGCAGAGGATTCCTGGGTTCTGTCCACGGTCCAACCCTTGACTTACTGTACGACCCTGGGCCAGAATGATTGTTTCTATTCCGGAAGCACCTAGAGGACTCTGTCCCCTAGGCCACGCTGCTAAACACTCCTGCCCTGCTGAGCACACACAAGGCCCTGGGTAAGCAGCAAGTTCAAGGTAGTTCAACTGCCTGTTCAAGGGTGAGGTCTTCCCTCAACAGGAAAACACAACGCCTGGCTGATTGCCAGCAGAATTCCCCTGGCATGGAGCTGAGCAAAAGCCCCAAGATCCTGGGTAGCACACGACCCTTGTCGGGAGGCGCCAAACCGCTAAATGCTAAGAACATAGCCCTGGCCTTTCCTCCAGACAGGGCTTGTGGTGCAGGCAGGATTGATGGCCAGTTTTATCTCAAGTGAAAAGGACACAGTGGCCCGGATCCACAACTGGTGCAAATCAGCATCGCTCTACTGACATCAAAGGGCCCAAGTCTCATCCGTGCGCTGATTTGTCAGCTGGCGGCATGAATTCCAGCAATACTCACTTCAAGACCACGTTGCTCTGCCAGAGAGGGGCAAAGGGGTCCCAGTGCAAACCAGAATCAGGGCTTGAGGAGCTGCGTTGTTTGCACTAGCTGAGGATCTGGCCCCATGACTCAAGAAGAGGAAGGAGAGATGAAAAGGGGAATCTGTGGGTGCAGGGAGGGGAAACATGCCAGAAACATAGGGGGTGGGGGGGAACAGGTCTCTGATAAAGGACTAGGTGCTAGAGGCTTCAGCAGCAGGAGCTGAAATGCTGCATTGCCCTGGGACTCTCGCAGGGCTTCCCAAATACTAACCAAGTCCTTTTGGGGTCCATCAGGTTTAGCCTCATTTTTCCAGATGGGGGAAACTGAGGCACAGAGCAGGGAAGGGACTTGCCGAAGGTTGCCCAGCGGAACAGTGGCAGAGCTGGGACCAGACCACAGGTCGCCTGACTCCCAGCCTGGCCCCTGCAGCCCCTGGGCCATGTTCCTCCATTCTCTGATCAGCTGCATCCCCCAGCCCAGGTTCCCAGCCCCAGAGCAGAACAAAAGACTAAAGAGAAGACGCTCATTCTGCCACAGCGATTTCACTACCAGCACCGTTGCAGCAGGTGGGCTTAGCAGGAGCATCCAGATATGACAGAATGAGAAGAGCTTTGATCCTGGGACCTGATTCTCCTAAAGCAGGGGGTGCAGGAATATGGGGGCGCAGGATGGCCAGGAGAAGCCTGGAATAGCAGCTGGGAGTCAGGACTGAGGGGCATTGACAGAGCGGTGGAGGGGAGCCCAGGGTGGGATAGCAGGAGGCTGTGGATCGGCATTGAGGGGCATTAGAGGAGCTGCTGGGAACATCCAGATTTTCCAGAACTGTCCCTTTAAGCCTGAATACAATGGACAGTCCCTTGATTGAGGGGGTGGGGAGGTGGCCCTAGGCTATATTTACTGACATGAAAATATGTTGCAGTTGCTAAATTCCAGACATTGTTTGTGCTTTAGTGGGATGAAACTTTGATGGGAAGATCTTGGCAACAGTGCGCCAGGCTGCCGAGCCCTCTGCCAGGGGATACAGATAATATACTCCAGTTATCTGACTCTGGGCTAGGAGCTGTTAGAGGCCATGCGGTACTGCCCAGTTCCCTGACTGGCCCCTGACTGGTGTTGGTGTCCTGCCCAGAAGGGAGACAACATGGCTAGGCAACAGATCAGAACCCAGGCATCCTGCTTCCTAAACTCAACTGTGGGAGGAGGGGAGTGTTCTCCAGTGGTTAGAGCAGGGGACTGGCAGACTTCTGGGTTATAGTCGCAGCTCAGGGAGGGGAGCAGAGCTGGACTGGGAGTCAGGATATCTAGGTTCTATTCCTGGCTCCGTTTGACCCTGACCAAGTCACTTGCCCTCTCTGGCCTCAGTTTCCCCTATATAAAAGGGGGTTAATAACACTCCCGGGGGGTTCAGAGCGTGAATGGGGCCTCAGAGACCATAGCCAAAGAAAACCTGCATCACTTGAATGTGAACTTTCAGCAGGCTTGTTTCTGAGGCAGGAGAGGGATCTTTGAACATAAAACCAAAGGGGTTCCGCCCTCCTCTCCCTCCTTGAAACCAGATCACCAAATATGGCACAGCCCTTCTGCCTTTACTAATAAATATCTACCCTCATTCGTCCCAGCCTCTGCTCTGTCCCTGCACCTCCAGCCTGCTCTCGAGCGGAGCATGAATTAAATGACAGAGCTAGGGGAGTGTTACTGTCCCCAGTCTAACGTTAGGGAAACTGAGGAACGAGACGGTCAGGGACGCAACCCCATGCTCCGGGTGGCCCTAAGCCTCTGACTGCCAGAAGCTGGGACTGGACGACAGGAGATGGATCATTCGCTAATTGTCCTGTTCCATTCATTCCCTCTGAAGCATCTGGCACTGTTGGAAGACAGGACACTGGACTAGATGGACCTTTGTTCTGACCAAGGCTGGCCATTCTTATGGTCCAGAGGCAAGCTCCAGATAACTGCCGTGGGTTCGTGATGCTTGCAGAAGGATGGGGGAAGGAGGGAGGGAGCTGGCAGTTTTTTCACTGCCTGGGCTGAGAGTGTCTTGCCGATGGCGTGCGGTGTGGCCATTATAATCCCCAGGAATTCCATTAGGGAACCAGCCAGAAGGGAGAGGAGGCATGCGGAGTGGCTAAGAGCCTGAGTCGTACCCTCGGTTAAGCTTGAAATAGTTCAGCTGTTCCCCAGGAGCAAAAAATACAAACAGACCTTCCAACCCGTCCAGAGCAAAGTACATTGAACAACAACATCATCCTGACCACCTACTGCTCATCAGGCACGTTTTGTCAGCAGAGACAAAAGGGATTTCCAAAGGAAGTCATGATCTTTATCCCCATTTTCCAGATGGGGAAACTGAGGAACTGAGAGGCAAAGTGACTTGCCCATGGTTATCCAGAGGGCCAGTGGCAGGGCCAAGAACAGAATCCCAGTCCTGTCCACCAAATAGGAAGCATCCAGATTTGATGCAATTTCAGAGCCAGGTCAGCTGTCCGGAAGCCCACTACGTAGCTTCTTAGCTCTCACTGGAGCAGCAGGAGACTCTGAAAACATGCAGGGCCAGGTCTTCAGCTGGGCAGCCGATGTTCCTCAGCTCTGCCCTTGCTGTGATCCCCTCAAAGGGCTAACGGGGAATTAGGTCTCTGCGACCCAAGAAGATCACCAGCCAGAGCCGGTCAGTTATGTGCCATGTACGTTGACACCTGGTCTGCTGGAAGACAGGCTGAGGCTGACCCATTTCACAGAAGCCACTGGACACGTATTAGAGGGTTCTGTTGCTCTTTTGGCCCGAGTGTCTAGACGATATTCAGGGCCTCGCTGGGTCATTCAGAAACAAATGATACGAGGCAGGTATATTCTTTGCTGCAATCCTGTTTATTTACAAAGAGTGAGCACAAGGTCTCGTGCCCCTGAACACAGCAGGAACAAACAGTCCCCATTTCCCTTGTTCAGTGATCCCCGCGCCTGCCTCTCCAGTGCGTTCTGTGCCCAAAGAGCTCTGCCTCTGCTCTTTCTCAGTACCACTCGCGACATTGCTTCTCTTGCTGTCTGCTGTTCACACACCCAGCTTGCCTAACATTCACCTTGCCCCAGCCTTTGCAGTCAAGGAACCCTTCAGCCCACACAATTTAGCATCTCGATCAGACCTTGCCACACATTGCCTTGGGCGGTGGCTTCTATTGTTTCCAGCTCTCCCTGTGTAAAAGGGGACTTACTTACTCCTTCCCTTTAGCCTGGAAGAAGGCTGCTTAGCTTTAACCAGCTCTGTGATTGTCTTAGATCGAAGGCCTGCTTGATGGTCATTAACATATCCTGGCATAACAGTAACAACAGCAACCTACAAGAGAAAAGGCTCCATAACCTACACAGACATCGGTTTCCAGAAGGCTTCAAATGGGATTTAAAACCAGTCAACACCCAGGGCTGGGTTGTTTTCAGCTGTGTAAAACCCACATCACTGTCAAGCCAGGGAATTGTGAATTAACTCAACAGCACTAGCAACCAAAGCTATCTGCTCCAAACAGACCCAACCAAGCAAAGCAGAAGCTCAGGAGGTTTCTGTCGCATCTGCCACTGATCCCAGTGACAGGTACCGATCTGCTCCCCGAGACAAGAATCCCCTCCTGGTAGCTGATCCAAAAATACATCAGCACTCCCTGCTGCTGCCCACAGGGGCTGTTTACTGAAATCAGCCTCCTCTCCACTAAGCAGCTGCCACAAAATAAATATTATTTGCATCAATCAATAAAGAGGAAAGGAAGCCGGCCAGGATCCAAATATAGAATCTCACTTTCAAAAGATCTTGGTGCCCAAATGAGGAGGGATGGCAGACAACAACGATCGGAGCTGTGGAGAAAGCGATAACTCAGCCCTTTGATCCAGACATTCCTCTGTCTCCCTGTCCAACTAGCAAAAAGCAGGGAAAGCAGCCCATGGATGGGCACAAACAGCTTTGCAAAATTCTGATCCATTCAAGCAAGTGAAAACATCCTTTGCTTTTTCTCTGGAGTGGGCAAATAATTTCTGTGCATGGACTGGTAAATGCTCCTGGCTCAGTGGGGCTGGGGGGGAATATGGACCTCTTGGGGTCCTTCCAGCCCTATATTTCTCTGATTCGATTTCTATGATTATTTTGCAGCCACTGTTCTGAAACTTGCCGGATTAAAAGGATCACAAGAAGATGGTAGATCACCTCCCGCACCCCATCACTGACTGTTCAGAACATCCCGAGATCTTCCCCCTTGCAGCAAAACCAGGCGAGGTCAGATCCCCGCTCCGGTAAGTTAGCATCACTCCACTGACTTTGCTGCAGCTCGGCTGAATTACACCAGCCGGGGGTCTGCTGATTACAAAGCCAACCACCTGTTTGCTTTAGGTGGCTGAGAACAAATTCTGTGTCGCGTCCATCCTTACTCACCAAGTTCTCGGCTCACGATCCTCTTGTTTTTCTGTGGAACTAGCCTCCTGGCTTGTGACTGCGTCCTTTCCAGAAATCCCACCGCACACAGAACCAATACAGGAGAGTCGCTCCAGAATTTTCCTGGACAACAAGATGTCTTATCTCCCCAGCGTGTAGGCAGCTCAGATGAACCAGCTCTGGTTAGTTTTCTGTTGAGAGGCGATAAATATGAAAGAGCTCGGATCTATGACACCTCTCCTGGTGGGGAATTCTGGCCAGTTTCCTCTGATATTGACCAATCCCATCTGTTTCGTTCCTCCTCCTCCTCTTTGTTTAACTACCACCCCCAGACTCAGCAAAGCAGGCTCCAAATCAAGTGACTCAGAGTTCCTAGATTTTCATGGGATTTAAAAATAATAATAATAATAATAAGCAGCAGCAAACTCTGAAATGAGCAAGATCCTGAGAAAACCTGTTAAAAAAATATGATCCTTTCATCAAGTTCCCTTGAGACAGCCCTGAGATCGGTCTTCCCAATGGAAAATCATGGCCTATAGCAAGCAGAAGCTAGGACAGGTTTCTTAACGTCACTCAAAGCAGCACTGCGCAGTGCCTTGATATCTCCCAGAGCTGGAACAGCAAATCCAAGAGAATTTGAGTCCGGCTGTTCCCAGAACCACAGGATCTCCTGCCTTCTGCTTAGCAGTTGCTGAGCTCAGAGAGCAGGGCGAATCTGCTGTAAAAAAGGGCATCTCTTCCCCTTTCTCTGCCTTTGCTCTGTGGCTCAGAAGCTGGGGGATTGCAAACAGGAAACCTGTTTGACAGATAAAAAATATTCTAACCAAAATGCCCAGAGGGGAAACAGGGTATGGCTAGGAGGCTGCTGAGATGTGAAGAGAAAGAGGAGGGACAGATCTCTTAAGGTAGAATAAAACTGCATGTCACACGTGGGGACTGAAACCCTAGCTGGTTAAAGGACATTGGAACTGCAGGGATTCCCCCAACTCAGCCATGCCACAATGGCTTGAGGGTGCATTTGTAGCCCCATCCCTAAAGTGCTAGGTGCTGTCCAGGCATTGACGAGGGGACAGAGCTTGCAGTCTTGTCCACCTGGGATAATTGCACTGTGTAACCTACAGAGAGAATTTAAACTGAAATAGTAATACTGGTATAAGCCATTCTGAGATAAGAGTATCTGGCAGACGGAGGTAGTGTGGCCTAGTGGATGGCATACTGGACTGGGACTCAGGTGAACGGCTCTATTCCTGGCTCTGCTGGTGGGCGGCCTGTAGCAAGTCACTTTGCCTCTCTGTTCCTCAGTTTCCCCATCTGTACAGTGGCAATAACGACACTGAGATCCTTTGTAAAGCATGTTGATAGCTATGGATTATAAGAGCCAGGGGTTATTATTTTTTCCCCAGTTTAAGTTATGTTGCTTAAGAAGAGGTTTTAACTAAACAAACAAAAAAACTTGGTACTTTGGTACTTGAAACAGTGCGTGCACATGAGGGGTTACACTGTGGCAACTGGTCAAACTTTCCTGTGTAGACAAGGTGTTATACCAAAGTTATCAACACAGGGCTTCCGCTGTCTTCACTAGACAGAATTAATGAAGCATTTCTGTGCAGAGGGGCCCTGAAATGCCCAGCTGGGTAATTGCAGAAAGTCAGGGAAAGGGGCAAAAACACACACAACAAAGAAGAAATGAAGCTTGTGTTACCCCAGATAACCAGCCTGGCTGTCCAGATTCATAGAACTTGGAGGGCTTCACAAAGGAAGGTCAGGAGCATTACCCCCATTTCACAGAGGGGAAAGTGAGAGAGGGGCAAAGTGCCTGGGGTTGGAACCCAGATCTCTGGGAACGATTGCCATATAAACAGCAAGGCACCCGCTGAAGCGCGTGGCATCACCCCTGAGCCAAATTTGCAACACACAGGGGCTAATTAGGTTGCAGGGAGAAGTTTGGCCCACTAGAAGGAGCCAGTGCCTTGCAGTTGCCTGAATTGAGTTGGGTTCATTTTTCCTTATAAGTAAATTACAGGATTTTGCTCTTTTTCTGCTTCCCGGTGGCCCACGACTCACCCCCCTTTTCCTGCCAAGTATGAGCTGTTCAGACAAAGTCTCCAGCTTACGGGAGCCATTGGCGAAGTGGGATTGGCGGCCACCCCCACCCCATGGGACGGTTCCTCCCTCCTGGCTGGACAGATTGAAGATTTTTCACAGACAGGCTAATAGCAAAACACCCGGTTGGGTTGGCCTGGATTCGGGGGAGGGAAAATATTTGTATGAAGATCAGCTGGTGGGTGGGGCCATAACCTTTGACCCATCCCCCCACCGGCTTTACAAGCTCTCCTAAATTTCTCTTTCCCCCAACTCCACAGAGAGAGGGGGGTTCTGCTCACAGCCTAAGGGGGCAAATATTCCACCCCATTTTGCGGGAGGAATCAGGCACAGAGGAGGGAAGAGGGAAGACACTCACCCAGGATCACTGGCAGAGGAGTTTAAACCAAGAACTCCTGCGTGCCAGCCCTCTGCTCTAACCACTAAGGTCTCCCCTGCCAGAACTCGGAAAGGAACCCAGGAGTCCGGGCTCCCAAGTCGCTTCCTTAACCCATCCCTGGCCATTTTTAAATCACAACGAGCTGTTTTTGCTAGAAGCTGCGCTCTAGGGATTGTTCTGGGGCCGTTCTCTGGCCTGGAGGTCAGACCAGGTGATCACAGACTAGGTGATCTGTGGGCTGGGTCCGATAAACGAGACCAGGCTCTTTAAGTTGCCAAAGCCCTGGCCGAACATTAATTGGTTAATTGACAAGCCTCTCGATGGGATCACAAAATACCCAGTCCCTTGGGAAATCTGGGACAGATTCTGGGCACACAGAATGGTGGCAGAGGCTCTGAGCCTTGAACCCATGGCCCTGCCTCCTCAGGAAGAGAATTAGGTCACTTGCTCGGCTCTCAGCCCTGCTGGGGAGGAGAGCACCCTCTGCTGGGGCACCCACCTCACTCCTTGCAGCAGAGGGTGCCCTGCTCTCCAGGACGCTTTTGAGGTCTCGCCTGGCTCCAGGCAGCTTCAGCCCAAGTCAGGCCTCCAAATAGCAAATGCACCTGATCTCAAACACCAGGCAGGATACTACCAAGGGGGTCTCCTGTTTGATGGTAATTGTTTGTCTAGCATCAGCACCCAGACACCCCAACAGAGATCAGGGCCCCCTGGCACCAGGCCCTTCACAGACACAGACTCTTCCTTCTAGGGGGGCGGTGGCCATTTTTAGTCTAACGAGAGACAGGAAAGCTGATTCTCCATTATACAAGTGGGAACTCAGGTCAAGTGATTTGTCTAAAGTCACCCAGAGCAGCGTCTGGACTTGAACCCAGGTCTTATGGCCTGGCACTCAGAAGACCCCTCTGAGCATCCCCAGGCACCACTAGCTGGCTGGCTTTTCAGTGTCCCAGACTGCCACAGAGGGGCTTAGCCTAGATAAGAATCAGGGCCAGTTAAATAGCTCACAGGTGCTGACTGTCTGCTAGGTGACCAGATGTCCCGATTTTACAGGAACAGTCCTGATTTGTGGGTCTTTTTCTTATACAGGCTCCTATTACCCCCCATCCCCATCCCGATTTTTCACACTTGCTCTCTGATCACCCTACTGTTTGCAGCCACTCCTCGGAGCGGCGACCGAGCCCAGCCTTTCACAGCTGGCTCACGCAGCGTCTCACAGATCCAGGGACATTCTCCCATCACAGCCCTTGTGTCACAGGCCCGGGCCGGCCCGGCGCTGTGGTGACACCACCCTCTCATCTCCAGCCCTAGTACCTCGCCCCAGAACTCTGCCGCGACACTTTCCTTTTCCATGACGTCGCCGGCGGCGCTCCTTTGCTCGCCCGTGAACGAGCAGCATCTTGTGGCTTCGGTAGCTGCTTCCTGCCCTTTGCACGCAGAGAGAGCACGAGGAGGACTTGTAAGTTCCCCTGCCTCCAGCAGACATCGCTGCCAGGACCTCGGCGCTCGGGCCGCTGCAGGGCATGGACTCCCAGGTCAAGGAGGGACCTAGGACAGGTAGGAGCCGCTGGGGAGCGGGGGGAGACAGGAGCAACCTCGACCACGCTTCACAGGAGCTGATTTGTTCCCTTAAGGGGAGTCCAGTGAAGAGGGATGTGGGCGAGAGCCATGGAGACCAGAGTCCCAGGCAGGAGTAGGGCAGCGGTGCTAGGGGAATCTATGCCCCATGCCACAGCAGGACAACTGCCTGCTAGGCATTGAGCTGATCCAATGCACGAGTCCTGCAGCTGTTCAGACACGGGTGTGACCAGGAGGACATGTCCCCTCAGGCAATGGAGCCCCGGGTCCCCTCCCACGAGCCAAGCTTGGAGCGGAGCTCAGCCCCCATCCCCAGGCAATCCTGGGGCTCTCTGGGGAGGTTGCCAGCAGTGGGGGTTGGGTTGGGGGAATGCAGACGCCTGCCTGGCAGGGGTTGCTTCGAGACCCACACAGATCGCTCCATGCCAGCCTTCAGGAGACAACCGCCCCCCGAGCTGCCGACCTGGGCCGGACGGTTCGATGGGCCAGTTATGCCCCGCTCCGGAGCCATCCTTGCAATGCTTTCTCCAAGGGGAGGGGTGAGCACATCACGTCTCTGTCCTAGCGCCAACGCTTTCAAAGATGGAGGCCAGATCCTCCTGCTCCTCGGGCTGGCTGTTTGCCCCAGTGCAAAGCAGATGTCAAACACTGCCTGAGCGGAATGGGCAGCAGCCCGCACTCCCGCAGCGCTCGTGCTGACCGGGGGGCTGGGGACCTGAATCGGTGCCTTTCCTTTCTTAAAGGAAAAAAGGGGAAAAAAATGAGAGACAAGAGGGGGAGGGGATCTCTTTTATGGGAACAAATTCGGCTGGTGAAAGAGAGACACTTTTGAGCGCCGAAGAAGAGCTCCATGTAGCTCGAAAGCTTGTCTCTTTCGCCAACAGGAGTTAGGGTGATCAGATGTCCCGATTTTATAGGAACAGTCCCGATTTTTGGGTCTTTTTCTTATATAGGGTCCTATTACCCCCCACCCCTTGTCCTGATTTTTCACATCTGCTGTCTGGTCACCCTAACAGGAGTCAAAACTCTAATAGGAGATATCGCCTCCCCCACCTCGTCTCTCTGATATCCTGGGACAAACTCGGCTGCAGCAATGAGAAAAGAGGGTTAGGTCTCCTTTGAGAGAGATGTCTCTCTCTTTTGCCCCAGCATAGGCCCCGATCCTGGAGTCAGATCCCTGAGAATGCAACCCTGTCCCTGGGCAGAGCTCCAAGGGGATCAACTTGTGGGCACAAACACGCATTGATCACGTTGCAGGACTGGGGCCTTGCAACACTGGTCTCCATTCGAGTGGCAAGAGATGGGTATTATTAAAAGGACTCTGAAACATGCCACGGCAATCGCTGGCAGACATCTCCGAGATGCTAAGAAGGTGGGATGGATCAACTGGTTTAAATAATTACTTCCCGTTTTAATTAACCGCTATTAAACGCTATTGAGAGATCTCCTGTAATTAGATCAGGATTAGAACACAACAGAACAATTGTATTTCCTGTGATTGTTACAGTAGCCTTGGCAGTCTCAGTCGAGGATTAGGGCCACAGGTGCTAGATATACACACTGGGAGAGAGTCCCTGCCCTGAAAGAGGTTGCGATTACATTAAAAAACCATTAAAAGAACATTACGCTTGCAAAAAATCAAACCCTCCAAAGTTTAGAAGTGCCCAGTTAAGGCTTCCCGTGAAAACTTGCTGCCGGGGGGGCTGAATTCTGGTGCAGTCTTTGATTACACAATCACATACGGAATAGGAAGCATTTTTTCTGCATGGGTAGAAGGATGGATTTTTCCCTACCCTCTTTCTCCAAAACAGCTGAACGCTTTTAGCAGAAATTTTCCCCAAAAATTCAGATACCCAGTGTGGGAAACTTCCCCCAAACGGTGGAAGTTTGGCAAAGTTTCAGAGCAACCCCAAACTGCCTGTTAGAAGGGAAAGCATCCCAGGGGCAGCTCTAGGCTTTGCTCCCGGTGCTGTCCAGAACAAGAGCACAGCAGAGAGAGTGGCTGAGCTGACCCAGCTGCAGTCCCAGCACAGCAGCTGTCTTATGGCATCCTCAGCGAAGATTCAGCAAAGCAGCTGCATTTATTTTGCATCTTTTTGTTTGGGCGAAGAAGATGCACAATGATCTTTCTGCCTCTCCTCATGCCTCTGGAGCGAAGTGGCTGTGTTTGGAAACTGGCTGCACACCAAGGGATTCATTCCCTTCCCTTCCGCTCCCATGGCATCATGAACACCTGGGGAAAACAGGCGCCAAGGGCTACCTGCAGGGTGCACTTCTGCCAACTAGGAGGGTTCAAAAGCCATGATTCAGAGCCCAGAAAATCATGAAATGTTGTTTAAAACAATAAGACATTCTGGGAGCTTCTTATTTGCCTTCTAGTTTTCTGTGCCTTTAGGATTAGACCAGAGCTCATATTTTGCAGAAAAAAAATGCACACGCACACCAAGCTAGAAATGTATTTTAACAGAGAGAGAGAGAGCTAGGGCCTCACCTCATCACAGGACTCCAGGAGCTGGGGCTTGATGAAAAACACCCAGAATAGTGAGACTAGCGATAAAGGGCCAAGCGCTGGTGGGTGTGTGAAGAACCCAGCACCGCAAGGCTTTAAGGAAGGGTGTGAGACGTACCATCTCAGAGCGCCCCCTCACAGCAGAGCACGGCATTGCAGCCACCCTGCCTCAGTTTCCCCAGCCTGCTCCAGCTGCAGATTGCACTTGGTAGGTAATGAGTAACGGCGTCCTTTAGACTTAGGCTGACCAGAACCCAAAACAAACTCCTTTTCTGCCAGGTTGTTCCCATCTGTAAGGGCTCAGGCTAGCTCCAGTCCTCAGCCAGCCTCAAACCACACCCCACCCCCACAGGAGCAGAACAAAGCAGCCTCAATCTGCACCAGCTCCTGGGCTCTCCGCCTCTAGGGTCAGCACCCGGCCCAGGTGTAGCAAGGCCGGGCTAATGGAACAGGGTGGTCTGGCCTCAGGCCACCCTGTTCCCAGGGCATTTTCCAGCTCAGAGGGCACTCCCTCAAGCCAGCCCCTGTTTGGCACCATTTCCCAGTGTCAGGGTGAAATCCTGGCTCCAGGGAGTCAGTGCCAAAGTTCCCATTGACCTGGTCGGGCTAGGATTGACAGACAGCCCTTGTCACTTAGGAGGCAGTGTGACCTAGTGGATAGAACACTAGCCTGGTACTCAGGAGACCTGGGTTCTAATTCTGTGCCACGACCTTGGGCATGGCACATCTGTGCCTCAGTTTCCCCATCAATGGATACTGTCTTGGCTGAGAGGGTCAATGGGAAGCAGGGCAGTGGATGCCATGCAGAGCTATGTTGCAGGTCAGCTCCACCTCTTCTTCCCCGCCCAGTGCGGTCCCCCCAGGTGGCTTGCATAAAGGGGCCAAAGGCCAGGCAGGAAAGAGACCTGGGATGGGAATGAGAGCTGCGGAGGAGAAGACTCTTGCACCCACAGGGGGAGGCTTCTGAGCCCACAGCGGGACCCTGCTGGACGATTGACCCATTTGTTTCCATCCCCAGGGGCTGATGTCTGGGACAATCAGGGACCCCTCCTCTTCAGCACATTTAAACCCAACGGCCTCAGCAAAGATGACAATGCGGATGAGCTGGCCCAGCTGGACAGTGCCAGTGCTGGGCTCAGCAGGACGCCAGCCGGGGCCCAGAAGGAGGAGCAGCTGCCTGGCTCTCAGAGGGACCAGGGCCCTTATAGCAGAGTAGGAATTGACAGCTCTCGATCCAGCCCCTTGCAGCTTCGTGTCACGGAATTGCTGTCACGGGAGGTGTAGGACTGGCCATTCTCCAGCTGCTCGGGACTGTGCAGGACCCGTCCCGTGGCTCTGCGGTGCTGGGGAGTGTCTGACGGGTGCAGAAGGAGGGGAGCTGGGGGAGGGTGCCTGGGTGTCTGGCTGCTAGAGCGGGTTAAATAACGGAACAAATGTGTGCGCCAGGGGAAAATGCATCGGGTACCTTATTCAGCCCACTCTTCTGTCCATCCATCTGTCTAGCCACCCATCTATGACTGGGCATTCACGCTACAGCGTCCACCCACCCACTCCACAGCATCCGTCCATCTGTCCATCCTTCACTAGCTGTCCATCCGTCCACCTTTACAGTATCTGTCCATCAGTCTATCCATCCATCCATCCTACACTATCCATCCAACAACCCTACAGTATCTGTCTATCATCAATCTACTCTCCAGTATCCATCTGTCCACTCTATAGTACCTGTCCATCCGTCTATCCTTCTGTTTCCCCGTCCTGTATCTATCCATCCATCCATCCATTAGTCTATCCACCCGAGAACCCTACAGTATCTCTCCATCCGTCTGTCCGTCCATCCACCCCACAGTCCCTGCCCACCGGTCCATATGCCTAGCCACCCTTCAGTAGCTATCTCCCCGGGGTTGTATGGGCACATGCCCCCAGCACGCAGACTCTGTGGACGTGGCAGGCGGTGCACCAAGCCCTGAGCATGGGAGAGGCCAGGGGCATAAAGGGAGGCTGTGAGCCCAGCTCTGAGCCCTGCTCGCAGATCCAGGACCCTCAGTGACCCTGGTGCCAGCTTCCAGCTGATGAAAGCAGCAGGACGTGCTGGGTTCTGTCCAGCTCCGACTATTCCCCCATTCAAGCCTCTACTTGAGAAGCAGAGATCAGCTCCTCGGCGGCGTCAGCACAAAGGGAACCCCAAGGGGCTGCCGGAAAGAAGGGGCTTGACAAAGGGGGCGAGGCCTCTCCTGCCCTCACCAGGCTCAGGCTCAGGACTCGGCGCTCTGCCTGCCACATCCACCATGCTGCAGGGCAGTGCGGGGGGCTCTCCCCTCAGTCACTGCTTGCCCCAGCTTGGCACTAAGGGGGGGGATGTGTGGAAGGACATGGCCCCCATCTCTGCCACCCTCCCCCTCATCTGGGCCTCTGTTGCCCTCACTCCCTTAGGCGCCTCTCAGCTCGTGGCCAGCGGCCAGCGCCAAGCTGAGCTGGTCCCTGCTCGGGGACCCCGCGCAGGGAGCAGAGACGCGGGCGAGGCTGGGGCCCGGCCTGGATCCTCCCGAGGCCCCGTCGGCGCTGCAGGCCTGGACCCGGGCGTGGTTCGAGCGAACACAGGCGAGCCGGATCCGCCAGCAGGGGGAGCTGCCGCCCTGGTTTCACGGCTTCATCAGCAGGAGGTGAGGGGCTGGGGCAGGTACCCCGGAGGGGCAGGTACGTGGCTGCCTGCCCTCGGCCTCACAGCAGTGTCCCCAGGACGCTAGGGCTTTTCCCACAGGCAGCGCCACGTCCTGCTGCCACAAATAGGGCTAAGGAAGGAGTTTCACCCTCCTGCCTAAATTAAGGGAGTGACAGTGGGGAAAGCTAGGGAGCCAGGACTCCTGGGTTCTTTCCCCAGCTCCTCCTACTATCAAGCAGGATCTGCCCCACTCGCTGCATGCTAGGACACAGGAGGCTGTGAGCCTGCAGGAGTCCCCATGCCTAGACTGCCCCTTTCCAAGCTCGGGGGGCAGGGGGCTGAGATATTGTTCCCGAACTACCAGCAGCACCTACCCCAGCCCTACCAGGCCGCCTCTCTCAGCCAGGAGCTGCTGCTTCCCACTCGGGTTATTTCTGACCCCATTTGTCCTTCCCGCACAGGGACACGGAGCAGCTGCTGCAGGACAAGCCGCTGGGCTCTTTCCTGATTCGCTTCAGTGAAAGCACAGTCGGATTTGTCTTGTCGTACAGGTGAGGTCACCTGGCCGCCCCTTGCTCCTAAGCCAGCCCCGCAGGTGAGATCTCCAAGCTGCCACAGCCCCCCTCGCTGCTCTCTGTGCTCCGCCAGGTCCCCATCAATGCTGGTTGCTGAACATCGCACGGTGTAGGGGGGACAGTCGGACTCTCAGAGCTAGGGATCACTGTTATTACGTGGCCCAGCTGCCTGGGCGTGGAGAGCGCCTCTGCCACCCCCCCACCCCGCCCCCGGCCTCCCCAATTCTTTGAAGACCTGGACGCCGCTGAGCCAGACGCACTGGGTGGAAGTGCCATAATTGCCATTCACTCCAGTGCGTCTGGAATTTCACCACCCCCCTGTTGATTTCTCTCTGGGCTCCAGGGGCAGGGATCGCTGCCGGCACTTCATACTTGACCAGCTGGAAGACGAATGCTACGTGATCCTAGGAGAGGACAGCGCCCACGCCGAGCTTCAGGGCCTGCTTCAGCACTACACCACTGCCCCTGTCACCCCCTACTACGAGTTCCTGACAGCACCATGCCCCAGGGTAAGCCAGAGACTCGCCCAGAGCACCTGGCATCCCACTGCGTGCCCAGGCATCGCTGGAATGCCGCAATTGCCGTCATAAGACAGGCACAGGAATGTGCTGGCTGGCTGGTGTCACCACTGCCCTCTGCTGGAGGGGAGCAGAATTGCTCCACTATGTGTCTTAGGTCCTGTATCGCTGATGGGGATTCTCCAGGCCAACCAGCGAGGGTCTGGGCTTGTGCAACATCAGGGGCTGAGGTCAGCACCATGACAGCCATGGAATCTGAGGCAGTCACAGATGTTACAGTAATTAGCACATGAATGAATCGTCCCCCCTCCCCGAGACGTGCAGCAGCACAGAACTATCCCCAGCGCACTGGGAGAATTTCCCCACCATGAGGCAATTGAAAGGCAAGTTGTTCCAGGTGGCACAGTGAGCTAGTGGCATAGAAGCTAGGAGTCCTGATACCCTGTGCTCTATTCTCCCCACTACGCCCTGCACCCTAGGAAGAGAAGCCAGGTGTCCTGACACCCAGCCCTGTGCTCTGTTGCAGTTTGTTATTTTTATTGCCATAGAACCTAGGAGTCCCAGTGCTAGGCGCTGTATAAACAGCTAAAATATGGTCCTAACCGCTGCACCACACTCTCTCCCCTCTTCTAATGCCACATCTGTCACTCAACAGCTTTTCCCTTTGCCGCAGAGCGACAAGAGCCGAGAAAGTGGTGGGATCCCAGCTGGAGCCGAAGCAGGGTCTGGCGCCCCACCCGAGCCAGCAAATGTCCCCCCAGCAGCAGGCAGCCAAGCATACAGCCTGGTTCTCAGACAGCCCCAGGCGCCAGGCCAACAGACCCATCCCTGCCCGCTGGCTGCAGAGCAAAGGAACCAGGGATGCCCTTCCAAGAAGGTAAACATGGACACAAGGAAAGGGGGAAGGAGCAGGGCTGCTTAGACAGAAGCTGATTTCATTTCATTCCTCCCTTAGGTTCCCTGTTCCGTTCCCCTGCTCCCCGCCAAGGCTGGCCCCGCTCCGAGGCCGAGCAGCCCTGTGCAAGAGGCAGGGGTCTCTGCAGATCCCTACGCCCACATCAGCAAAGCGCCCGTCCCCGCTGAGCAGCCCACGCCAGCCCAGCCCACAGAGGTCAAGTACCAGCAGCTGATGCGCTTCCACACCTACGCTGAGCCCCGCGAGGGCTTCCCGCCTCGTGAACGCCACATCTACTATGAACCCGACGAGCCCATCCCCTTCTATGCCATGGGGCGGGGCTCGCTGCCCAGCCCCGACCCCGAGAACATCTACACGGAGGTAGAGCTGGCGTGCCGGTCCCGGTCCCAGGCTCTACCCAGAGTCCTGCAGGACACAGCCTCCACCCTGCCTCGGGGCTCATCCAGACCTCCCACCGAGCCATCCCCAGGACACCGCAGGGTCCTCCGGAGCACATCAGCGCAGGGGTCCCGCAGGAAGCGGCTGCCTGCAGCTCTCACCGTCGACGGGGGCCAGGGGAGGCCGTCTAGGCCATCCTCAGAGGTGGGTACCACATGGAAGGAAAAGTGGGGAGTGGCACTTTAAATGGCCACAAGGGGGCAGGACAAGTCGAGTCTGATGGGCCCTGAAACACTTCAGGTCGCTGGTTCAAATCCAGCTGGTTATTCACATGTGCTCGTTCTTGGCGGCCTGTGTTCAATGAGTTTGGTGGGGCTCAGTCCCGATCCTAGTGGGTTGGGGTCTCTCCCACAGAACCCACCAATGCTATTTCCCCCCTCTGCTGGTAGAGACCATGGACTTAATGGGTCAAGACAGATTTCTCCTGAACCTTCCACTATTCTGGAGTATTACGGTGATGCCTAGAGGCTGCACCAGAGATCAGGGCCCCCGTGTCCTGGGTGCTGTAGATACATAGCAAAAGCCTGTTTCTGTCTTACAATCTATGTCGAGAACACAGAGGGTGGGAGGGGAAACTGAGGCACAGAGCAGGGACATGACTAAGCTCACTTAGCAGAGCAAGGAACAGACTCCAGCTTCCTGAGTCACATGCCAGTGCCCTACCACAGGCCCATGCTGCCGCTGAAGTCAGGGCTGAGGAATATTGGTGGGGAATGGTGCATGAGGGTGGGGGAGGAGGGTGATCTACTGCTGTCCCTGCTCTGTGTGTGCACCAGGAATCCCAGTCCCCAGCGCTGCCTGTCCCACGCCTCTCCCCAGGGCCTGAATAGGAATGGCAGGGAGCAATTCTGCGTCCCTTTCACTTGCCCCCTCTCTTCTCCTTCCTCTCAGACCCGGCTGGAGTTTGACGACCCAGTTTACGGCAGGAAGGCAGCCAGCCTGACCAGACCAGTGGCCACCAGGGGACAGGAAGGTCTAGAAAACATTTACGAGCTGATTTCTGGAGACCATCCTAGCCTGCATGCCTCAGGGAGCAGTAACTCCTAGGTAGGTATTAGGGAAAATCCAGAAGAAATTAGGAAGGCAGAAGGGGAAAGTCAACCCTTATGCATCATGTCAGCCCACAGCTAGCGCCTACACCCACTGGGGCAAATGACACTGCAAGAGGCAGGGGGACTCGGGCCGATGGGCCAGATCCAGTCTCCATTGCAATGGGCCTGGATTTCAGCGGGGGTAGGATCAGGCCGGCGGTGGCTGAAATTTCCCGTGCAGAGAGAAAGAGAGCACGAGGCCCGTGCACCACTGCAGCGCTGAACCTACCCGTGGGCGAGTGTCACTTTCGGGTTCTCACGCTCCAGCCTGCGGCCCTGCTCTGACTCTTAAACCCTTGAGGGATTGAAGAGGGGTGGCGGGGAGTGGATTTAATGAATCTCAAAGGAGAATGGGGAAAGGCATTTCATGTAGTTGCCTTTTGGGAAGGAAAATCTGCTTTTTAATTTAGAAAAGAACCCAACCACTAATAGGCTAAACTGATGGGAGCATCTCTTCAAAGTCATGAAAGGGAGGCAGCGCATAGGACAGAGTCAATTAACATCGGCTCTAGGCCAAACTCTGCCATTAGCCTGCTGTCGTACAAGTCACTTTGCCACTCTGTGCCTCAGTTTCCCCATCAGTCAAAGGGAGATAATGATAGCGACCCATGTTGAGATGGATGGGTGATAAGAGCTGGAGGGCGATCTATTATCGGTTGCCCCCTTACTGGGCTTGGGGCTGGGATGGATTTTCAGCCATCTTTGCACTCCCCATAAGCAGGTGCTGGGCCCTCTGTGGTTCTCTGGCCATGCCCCCAATTCACCTCCTACCCCAGCAGATGGGAGCAGGGTGTCATCAGCTCCACACTACCCAGAGA
Organism: Gopherus flavomarginatus; assembly: GCF_025201925.1. Lineage (NCBI taxonomy): Eukaryota > Metazoa > Chordata > Testudines > Testudinidae > Gopherus > Gopherus flavomarginatus. Next base: position 22,176,734 of record NC_066636.1, on the reverse strand, counting down.
GCTCGGGGCTCCTCAGCCAGCCATTTCCATCCGCTTTGCGGCCCCTTTACACTCCAGGCCAACATCCGTGGGTCTGAGTTACTGAGAGCCAGGCCCACGGAGCTGCAGCTTTATATTCATTGCAGAATCTAAATTCGACAACTCTTAAAAGACACTCGCCCGGCCTGTTTGCTCGTTAGCTCATGTGGAAACCAGTGGCACAGAATTAACACTGGTGCAGTGAAAAGAGCCAGCCACGGCCACCCTCAACAGAGGGAAGAGGAAGGACAGAACTACGAGATGGAGGGGACACTTGAGGGGTCTTAACCTCTTCGGAAGTTGCTAGATTTTCTCACAGGCATTTAAGTTTTCTGTCATCTAAATAGCAAGAAGTCACATGCTCCATAGCTTGTGTCACTACACTCCCCCCAAGATGCCTGCGTCCCTCCCCTCATATCCCCCCCCGTGAGCCCTGATGCCCAGCCCCTGCAGTGCCCACCCACCCTCCCTGAGCTGGAAAGAGGAAAATGGCAAACACCCAACCCTTTGGGATGTTTGACACAAGCATTTTCACTCTTTTCAGAGCCCTCCCACATTCAAGGCAAGCCAGCAGGACACCCTCTGCCAAGGGTTCCAGGGCTTGAGAGCTGCTGGAGAAGACTTCTTCCCCATCAGCTGCTCTCGAGGATGCAGAGTTGCTGCAGACATAAGCCCTCAAGACACTGCTGCTCCGACCGCCTATCTCACGTTTGTGCAGAGCAGCCTGCTCTGTGAATTCAAGGCTCACACACATTCGTGCGCTCTCCCACTTCCAAGGGTGGGAGATTCAGGAAGCAGGGAAGATCCTTCCATGGAAAGGACAATGAGATCCAACCCCAGTAAAAAACCCAGCAAGGTCCTCGACTCACAAAGCCTCTTCCTCACAGCTACGACACCAGCTTTGTCCGTTTTCCCATCCCTCCTGCTCTCTGTCAGAGGTTGCGTGGTACTCAAGACTCATGTCTATTTTGGACCTATGATGTCATCTCCTTCCCTTCTCCCCTTGGAGGGGGGTCTTTGCTTTTTGGTGTCATTGGGCAGTCATAGAAGCTGTTTCATGGGGTGGAACTACCAAGTCCAAATGGGGTGACGAACACGCTCTGGGATTGATGGAGATGCTCACTGACTTGACGCCGCAGAGCTGTTCAGATAAGAAGGATCCTTATTTTTAAATAAGGGGAATAAACAGAAGCAAATGGGATGAAATCGACTTACATGCAGGGTGGGCAGCATTTAAATCCTGCTTAAATGAGGGGTGGGCCTCAGGGTTTAAGTTCCGTTAAGTCCTATGGACCCTCTGCCGCGTGATCTGTAACCATGATGGGCTGTATTTCGCTCTCCCTTCCCTTGATCACCGCCAGGTGCTGTCTGTAAATAAAAGCAATGGGTCTTCACTGAGCCGTGACCTGCCCTTAAGGCGTCTTAGCATCCTCAGAGACAACGAAGAGAAGGAAAAGTATTTGATCCAGATGCTGCTCAGCCCAAGCACAGCTGTAATTCCTCCCCTCCCCAGCCTGCCAGGTCGACAGGCGGGTTCAAAGGCAGCATTGTCAGAGAGGAAGGATGGTCTTTAGGCTCTGGCCCAGTAGCAGACAGGAACCCACGTGTCACCACTGCCGCATGGTTAGGAGCAGCACGGGGAGGCGAGCAGAGGGTGGAGGTACTGGGGGATGTGGGAACAGAGTGGCAGGGCTACGAAATGGACGGATTGTGGAAGCTGGCAGGCAGGAAATGCTGCTTGCTACAAGGACGATTTGCAAGAAGTCTCAGCAGCTGAGGGTTCCTCTAGGTAACATCCGGAGGAAAGGCCTAGGGAACGCTGCAGTTAGGAGAAAATAAATAAATATTTCAAAGCCAGAAAATTCAGAGTGAAGGTGAAACTTCCAGGGGAAAGGTCCCTAAGACCTCGAACGCCCTTACCTCTGCCTCCTCCCTGACCCAGCTCCCTCCCACGGGGGGGATCTGACTTAATATGCACCTGGTAACATGGCTACTAAGCAGCAGGTGGCCAGCGAGCTTCTGGTGTCTGCCAGACTCTTCCCCCTTCTCCATCTCAAGACCTACCATTTCTTTGCGGGGAAGGCAACCGCAAACCCCACCACTGAACAGACCAGCATAAAAGCAACAGCCAGGCTCACATGAACCAGCATCTGGGCCAAGAGGCCCCTCCATGATTCAGCTCCACCAAGAGAAGCCATTTGAATGTTCCATGGCCCTGAAATCTCCCTGTTCAATTCCAGGGCAGGGGGGAATCGTTCTGGTTTCCACCGTTTGCCCAGCAGGGTCACCTCCTATTCTCCGATGTAGAAATACTGCCAATACTCAGGCAAGCACACCTGTGTATATGTTTAGAGTAGTCCCAAGTGCTCAGGGTCCTGGCCCTGATTAAGCTTGGTCTACACTACAGACTTATGTCGGTACAACTGCATCGCCCAGGCATGTGGGAAATTTACACCCGAGTGCCACAGTTACGCGGATGGAACTCCGGCTGTACCCAGCATTACGTTGACAGGAGGGCTTCTCCCATCAACAAAGCCGTACCTCTCGGGGAGGGGAGAGTACCTACACCCACAGGAGATACTCTCCCCTGTCAGTGTAGGTAGCATCTTCACTTAAGCACTACAGCACTGTATGTGTAGACAAGCCTTAATGCTTTTTCACAGCTCTGGCAGAAGGGGCCTTCAAGTGGGTGTAAGTTACAGCTGTATCCATTGTAATGCTCCATGCCAGTAGGGTGCAACAGGGCTTTGGTGTACAGGAGTCAGGCCCCGTGGGTTCAGTATATTAAAACCAGTAAGATCTAATCACTCTAGTGCCAATCCAGTTCCTGAGAGTGGCAAGAGTGTGTGAACAATCCCATCCCCTGAAGAGGAAACCAGAGGGGTGGTTTGGTTCATTTAAAAGTTTTATTCCTTTATCAAATCTCGTCAGAGGATTTCACTGTACAGATATGAATAAATTACTCAACAGTAATTTTTCTTCTGGTCATTGGAACACTCAAAACGGGCTTTGCAAAGTACTAAAACAACCAGGGAATTAACCTATAAACCTGATTTTAAAATACCGTCAGACTTCATTCACCAGGTACTTTTTTTTTTTTTTTTTTTTTTGGGGCGGGGGGAGGGCCAGGGGCACAGTAGATGAGAGCAAGTTGCCCTTTGGCATTTTTCTCAATTGAATTGCCACACTCAACTGCTTTAGTTGTGGTACAACAAATAAAACCTTTGATGTCAGGAATGTAACGTAAAGAACTGGACCGACTCACTCCTTGTTTCAGCATTGTAAGAGTTCGGCAGCAAACAGCGAACTAGGAAGTGAGGCCAGCACGAATGGTTAGATACACACCTCTTCAGAGAGTTGGCCTGTGTATTATTTGCAGACATGCCCATCTCTGCCTCTGGGAAGTTCAGCAGCTTAAGTGAAATGAAGAAACTTGTTTTTCAAGTGTTCTGTGAAACACGTTTAAGTCTAGAAATTGCCTCCCTTTTCCACCCAGGTGGGTGGAGTTAACATTTAAACCAGAGTTGATGCCTTAACAGGAAGTAGGAGTTATACAGATAGGCTGATAAGTTAAAAAAAAACGTGCTGTAGGCAGCTTTTGCCCAGGTTTGGATTATTACAGGCAATACTGCTGAGGCTTCAGTTCACTGCCAGATGCAGGGCACCATCTCATCCCAGAAATACTTGGATTCAACTAGTATTTGAATCAGATTTTTACAGCGCTCTGGGCCTTGGCTTGGGGGGACACACCCACACCTACCCCATTCTTATATGTCCCAGAGCTTACAACAGCTTCTTGTGCTGGCAGAGGAAACCCGAGTATCTTCCATGGAGTCCAGAGACTGGGGGTATCTGTGCGCTGTTTTCAAACTGAAACAAGCACTCTCTTGTTAGCCAACATCCACCTTGAAAACAAAAATTTTCCCTCAAAAGTGACTCAAAATTTACAGGAGCACATGGCAAGGAAAACAAAATAACCAGACACACTTCAAACCTGCGCAGATTGCTTGTAAGAAGAGAAATGTGTCTACACATGTACAACTATCCCAAAGGGTTTTTCAAATAATACAAAAAGTTTGCCTTGAAACTGCCTTTCAAAAAGGAAATTACACTCTTGACACACAGTAGGTCTAAAGAAAGGAGCAGTGTTGGACTTGGAAATTTATTGAGACTCTACCTAAGGTTCTGGTGACTAAAGAAAAAAATGGGTAGTCTGTACACCTACAGGACGAGAGCTCAAAACCTTGCGCCTGTCACGTCCTCTTCTGACAAGCCTGTGGCTGTTCAGTGCCAGAGTCCCCAGCTGCACGAACCAGACTTGATTTGATCCTTCTGCATTATCATTAAAAAAGTTACAGCGTGGGTTTCAGAAATGGTTAGTATTTAACCCTTCTCTTCACAGACAGGGGAGTGCTGTATCCTCCCACCCACACAGTTAGATCCAGGGGCCTCCTCAATTCTAGGTAGGCCAGGAGGAGTCTGACATGGTAGGTCACCTGGGCTAATGCCCACAGAATAGGAGAGGTGCTAAAATCCGTATTTGGCTTGGGTCTGACGCCGGCTGAGTTTGTTTTCAGACCACGTGTTTTTCAGTTCCAACTCTCGCTCCTTCGCCTGCAGAAAAGGGGGTTGAGAAGAGGTCAAAAGCAGAACAGTTGCTCATTGTTTTAATAGTCCTTGGCCCTTCTGTCCCTCCACAGTGAGAAGCTCAGAGCACTTAAGTTAGTTCTCTGGTACCATGGTTATGGGATTTCGATCGTTTTTCATTTGTGGACCCCTAAAAAATGTCAAAGGGAGATGCGGCCCACTTTGGAAACCTTAGACATAGTCTTCGGACCCCCAGGGGTGTGCAGAGCACAGATTGAAAACCACTGGTGTAATATAAATATCCTGAGAGAGACCTGAATTCATAGATAAGGGCTGCTTAGGCATCATTGCTCCCATGCTTGAAATGCCACTTCCTTTGGGGGTGGAGCCTTAGCAGCCACACAGCAATGCCACCCAATTTAAAAGAGGAAATGTATAATCTTGTATCCAAGTGGATGTAGAGAAGCCAAGCTGGAACAATGCTCGGAGTCCCTAGTCATGTGAGAAGTGCCATGGGATCCTGAGTGGCCCCAGGCAGCCAGGCCCATCCACAGCAGCACAGCACCCTTCAACTCGTGCTGGGAAATGGCTCAGTGCTGATTCTACAGAACGCTTCCCGCAACAGCTAGTTCCTTAGAGGTCTCACCCCAGAGACTGCCCAAGAGGTTCAATCACAGACACGCATCAAGTCTCAAAAGCCCTGTAGAGCAGTCATCCCCCCTCCCACCCGCAAAGTGTGAGGACGGGGGCCACAGTAGGTTAATGTGCCTCAAAGTCACATAGCGAGTCAATGCAGAGCCAGAGAAAGACCCCAGGAGTCCAGACTCAGGCCCCCGTTCTAGCCACTAGTCAACATTCCCTTCAGCCAGCTCTAACGGTGGGTGGCTAACCCAGTGGCCTCATGACACTGACCCCCAAACAGAAACCGATGACAAACCATCTCTCTAAAGCTCCACATCGGGGTGCTGGGCCTCAGGTGGGAGAAGAAAATATTCTGCTGAGGAAGGCAACTGCACTGACGCCCTCACCCTCCAGCCAGGAAGCCAGAAGTGGTGGTGGTGATTTCCCAACAAAAGGAGGCCCTCTGCCATCTAGTGGCAAGACACTACTGGCTTTAGCATTTGGTCCCATTACATGCAGCCCCAGACGGGAGGAGTGCGGGGGGAGGTGGCAGTGCGGGAGGTCAGGGGAGTTATCCGAGATCTACCAGAAATACCTTTAGAGGTACTGTCTGTCAGGATCCTCACCTTTCCCTCTGGCCTGGGCATGGCATATCTTAGTGGGCAGCACAGCCGTAACACTAAGAGGCTGGTATAGCTAATGGAGTGTCTGGGGAATCCAGAGAAGTTGCACAGTAACCAGCCTTGATGCACATACTGGCAAGCTTGCCAAAGGGAGGTCCACGTTGTAAACTGTTTGCATGATCCCTCTCTACCTACCTCTGTTGTTCGGTTTCCCTGTGTCGTAGGCATACCCTGTTAGCCTGGTGCCAAAGCTCCACGGCTGAGCTGTCTCTCGTGGTGCAACAAATCCATAACTTCAGACAAGCATCAAGGCTGTCTGCTATTCCAGAGACACATGGTGTCACTGCACTCTCCTCTACCACATGGCTTTGCTGTCACCTCCTAGGGCTTTTATCTTCTGCAGATCAGTCACACACATACCAGCCTGCACAGCACATTCACCCCAGCTGGGGAGGACGGAAACAGGCAGAACAGAAGTGGCTTGCATTACCCTCTAATGACCCTTTCTGGTAGATGCATGTACACAAGAGTTGAAAGGGAGATGAAAGCCGCTCAGGGCTCGGATGGGATCTCAGAAGACACCACAAATGGATTCAACCCAAGGGCAGAAATTATTGCTGCACCAACAGCGGGCTCAGCTCTGTGCAAGGAGCAAAAGAAGCCCTGGCCTCTGCCCCATATCACTTGCTGCAGCCCTCAATTCCCCCCACAAAACCACTACAGGTCGCAATGGAAATTCTTCGTGCATAGATTGAGGTCTGCCTGATGTAGGACACACTAGGGGGCCTCTCTCTTGTAACTGAAGAAGTTATTGACTCCATCAGCTCATTTCCATTGATACTCTCTGCTCTTAAGTGATAGCACATTTGTAACATTGTCAAGGGATGTTTTCACACCCACGGTAGGCAGCTGACCTGGTGGATCAGGTATGTGATCTGGTGTTTTCTTCTCTGCTGTCCCGTGGGCTGCTCTCCTTTTTTCTAAAGAAAAAACAAAATCAAAGTGACTATCAGTGCTGGAAAGACACTGCCCTGCCTAGTGAAATCAGCAAGGGATGGTGTCACCTGGACAGGAAGCCAATGCTCCAGAAACCAGAACTGTTTGGCTTGTTTTAAAGCCTGTGACAAGAGGTGTGGTAGATTCTCCATCACTGGCAATTTTTTTTTCTCTTTTAAAAGATAAGCTCTAGTTTAAAAGGGATTATTGTGGGGCAGGTCTCTGGCCTGTGCCATACAGGAGGGAGACCAGATGGTCGTGATGATCCCTTCTGGCCTTGGTATGTATGAATCTGTACAACAGATCCCATGTTGATGCAGCTCCTACTCAGTCTTCACCACTCACACACTGGGGCTACGCACCTGTTTCAAGATGCTCTGCAGCCATGCTGTGTCTAATTACTTTGTACTTACACAGCACTTTCCTCCACATGCCCTGAATTTCATCCACTGATTAAGCCTCACAGCACATACAGAAGCTAGGTACTGTCTGTCCCATTTTACAGAGAGGGGAATGGAAGCAGAGACAGGTGAAATGGGTTACAAAATCACAAAAGTGTCAAAGCCAAGTTGGGAATAGAACCCAGATCTCCCAATCCCGAGTCTTCTGTTCTAATCCCCACACCACGCTGACTCCTCATGCCTGCTACATGGGAAGATTTTATTTTGTGATTCACTGTTTCTGTGGTCAGTCAATTGCAGTAAATAATCGTTTGTTGTTATTTCTATTAGGGGATGGCTCAGAGGCGCGGATTAGGAGCAGGGTCATGCTGCGCCTACTGCTGTACAAATCCATTCTATGCTATACATGGTTGCATACTCCCTACATAACTGTAGATTCGAGTGCCTCACAAATCAAGGCATGGTCCCTACTCTGAGCAGTGAGCTAGCTGTGGGTTAAGTTCTCAAGGTCTAGCAGAACTTTGGGGCCATCACCAGAGCCTTCCTGCTTCAGTTGTTCACTCCCAACAACCTCCCTGCAACCTTCATTGCTGTCTCATGACCGCTAGTTTCCAGTGATCAGCTTGGGAACGGCACAACCATACAGGCTGCACCGTGTTCCTGACTGCTTCCCAGATGCCCTTCTCTTTGCAGCTGGATAACTGGAAAGGCGTATCCTTTAATTTCTATTCACCATTACATTAGTTACAGATTGTAAGGCCACAAGGGACCACTACGTCACCTAGTCTGATCTCGTGTATTTCAAAGGCCAGAGACTCTCACCTTGCTACGCCTGTGTTGACCCCAATAACTTGTGTCTAGCTAAAGCATCTTCCAGAAAAGCATTCAGTCTGGATGTGAAGAGTTCAAGAAATGGAGAATCCACCACTCTTCTTGGCCATTTGCTCCTGACAGTGCATTTTATTTCTAATTTGTATCGGTCTGGCTTTAACTTCCAGCCACTGGTTCTTGTTCTGCCTCTTTCTGCTTGACTAAACATCCCTTTAGTACCCAGTGTTTTCTCCCCATCATCTACAACATAATCATCTCTTGATCTTTTCGATAAACGAAAGTCTCTCACTTGTAAGACATTTTCTCCAGGCCTCAAATCATTTTTGTAGATCTTCTCTGCACCTTCTCCAATTTTTCAACATTCCTTTTAAAACGCGAGCACAAATGGATGCAGTCTCGTCCATGCAATCCAGAGATGTGAAAATAAGCTCTCTAAGGCTCTGAAGGGACAGCCAAACAGCAGCCCCGTGGCCTGCCATCCCTCTGTTACCCATCTACTTATCTGACCCACACCCGAGTGGCTCACAAACATTAATGGATTTTATCCTCAACATCACCTTTTTACAGATGGGGAACTGGGACAAAAGGTGGGTTAAATGACTTGCCCCTGGTCTGGGTCTGAGCTGGGAACTGAAGGCAGGCCCTTTTGCATCCTGGCTATACTTCCTACCCATACCTTGCTGAAAGATTTCATGGTCTTCTCCTCTGTTAAGGATTTGGTCATCCATTGCTGGGCTCCACTCAGCTGATCATCCCCTTTGATCTCCACAAAGTTGATCTCTTCCCTCCCACGGTTCCGCTTACCTTGGAGACGCTTGAACTGAGAGAGGAATTAAAATACAGGTCAGAAGAGAATTACACTCATATTACATGGCTCTGATACACTGCACCAAGCAAAGGTAATGGTCTTGGAACAATCCAGCTTATCACCTGTAGTGCTGGGCCATGACTAAGCTCATCTTCCCAGCCAGAGAGTCCGGTGTTTATAGTATAACTCTGCTCTTCTACAGATCAACAGATCTCAAAGCTCTTTAAAAACAGTGAGCCCCACAAACTCTCCCCCCCACACCTAACCCAGGAGGTAGGGAAATATATCTTAAAGACTGAGAGACAGAAGCAAGTGAAGACATTTGCCCATAGTCACTGGCAAAGCCAGGAATAGAACTGAGCAGTCCTGGCTTCCATGCCCCCTATTCTAAGAGTCAAGGAAGCACTGAACATGTTTTCACTGGCAAATCCACCTTATGCAACTGAACAGGTTAAAATGGAGATATACCTGTCTCACAGAACTGGAAGGGACCTTGAAAGGTCAGTGAGTCCAGTCCCCGGGCTTCACAGCAGGACCAAGTACTGTCCCTGACAGATTTCTGCCCCAGATCCCTAAATGGCCCCCTCAAGGATTGAACTCACAACCGAGTTTAGCAGGCCAATGCTCAAACCACTGAACTATCCCTCACCCACAGGGCTCCAAAGCAACACAGCAGGGTGGTGGCATATGAAATAAGCTGAGGCAGCTGGAAGAGAATTGCACACCACAGCCAGTGCTTTCTGCAGCATCATTGGATTCCAGATGCCAGCTTTGCTGGCAGTTTCTGGACAGTGGCAGCAATTTGTCGTGCATTTCAAACGGACCTTGAGTTGAAGCTGCTGAGCCCTTGGGACATGAATGGAGCACATTGCTGCATTAAGTAAGGTAGAAAGGTCTTTTAGCTGCAGTTTTTGTATTGCTTTGCAGCTGTAAGTCAGCTAGCACCTGTGCATACCACACCCCATGTTGTGTGTGACATTTACTCCTTGCTACATCCTGAGCGCAGATTATGATGGACTTGCTGGATTGTCTCCTGCTGGAAATATCTGATATCAGCTTATAAAGTAAACCAGATCAGCTGGAGCAGAAGATCTGGAGATCACTGGAAGAGGCTGGGGTGTGAGAAAAAGTGTGTCTGAGCTGCCCATCTTGAAATCAGTGATCTCGAGGACTAGTATACAAGGAAAAAAAGGCAGGAAAGCCTAATGACATACCACTGGCTTTGCCAAACATTCTTCCAAGAACATAAACACATGAATTAGATAAGTTCATGGAGGCTAGGCCCATCAGTGGCTATTAGCCAGGATGGTCGGGGATGCAACTCCATGCTCTGGGTGTCCCTAAGCCTCTGAATGCCAAATCCTGGGACTGAAGGACAGAGGATGCATCACTTGATGATTGCCCTGTTAATTCCCTTTGAAGCAACTGGCAATGGCCACTGCCGGGGTACAGGATACTGGTATAGATGGACCACTGGTATGACCCAGTATGATCATTCTCATGTACAGGCAACAAGGCCAGATTCTCAGCTGATGCAAGCTGGTGCAGCTCCACTGACTTCACTGTAAACCACTGTAGTTCCATCAACATCAGCAGAGCTCCACTGACTTACAACCCAGAGTTTGTTTCCTTCTTTAGCATTTATTTATTTCTGGGGACTGGCGTGAGATCAGTCAATGTTAATACTGCTTCTGATCTCTTCTACTTTGGCTATGCTGCTTATCCAACTGGGGCGGGGGGGTGGAGGAACGTTTTTGTAAGGCACTCAACACCATTAAAACAAATGTATTATTGTTACATTTAAGGAATTCTTCCCTTTCACCATGAGATATGGTATTACCAAACTAACTGTGTGTACTTCAAGGGAGCGGAGGTGGGCAGCAGCAGGTAACAACCAAGGCCCACAACAGGACACTAGACCTGAAAGAACAACAGCCAGATCTGGCATGGCAAGTAGTGAGGCACCAAGCTTGAGGCGCCAGTGTTTTGAGCTGCCAAGCAGAGCCTATGTTCCTATAACCCTATAACATCTCAATGTGAACTCTGCGGTAGGATATATAATAAATGCCAACCGCTTCATCATCCATGAAGGACGAGTCGGTGCCCATCTCCTGTGGTGGTCCAAGGGCTGGATCCATCTCTGGGTAATAGCCACTGGTGTAGTAATCCTGTAATCGAGAGGAAAATAGGCTTGTCATCAAGGTATGATCACACAGCTACTGGAACAAAACTGGACACAGATACCAAGATGCAGAATTGGATCTGGAACCAGATGCCCTCAGGGTAAGGTACCTTTAAAAGGCCGCCTTCAGGGATATCACCTGACCTTAGAGGTGTGTTAGCCTGTTGATGCACATGATGAGCCATTCACATGCCCTGCCCTGGGCCCAACAAGAGAATTTATTTCCCCACTCAGAGGGAATGCATCCTGCTGTAAGCCCTTGCCCCTGGTTCATCACTACTTTGGCAGCGCCATCAGACTGAGTGGCATTTTACACATGTGTACATGGCGACTACTACCTTAGACTGCAGTATATTCTGCTCTGGCTGGAGCCACAGCTTTGTGTCTTCACCACCACACCTAAAGTGTCCCCATGCCAACACTCTGATGTACTGTTCACTGCACCTCTGCCTACTTTCAGGATAAGCTGACATGCGTGGATTTCCTTCTGCCCTCAAAAGGTGTCCGTGAATATTTGGGGAGCTCCTGAACTCCACTACACAGACAATCTGTTAAGGCTTTCTCCCCGCCCTTTGGCTTCATGCAGAAAGTAGATTAAGGAGTGGTTAATGCTGGCAGGTGAGACCACAAAGGCAGACTCAGAAGGCTCTAGAAGCAGGGTTGGCGTGTCAGTACATACTGACTCAGTGGGAAGAGCACATCAAACCAATACCCCAGCACAGCGTGAGGAGACGCTGTGCCAATGACAGGCATTCGGAGATGTAATAAAACCAAGTCCAAGAACGCAGGGGACCTTCTGCAAGAGCAGAGGGGTTAACTCCTAGGATCCCATTCAACCTGCCTACGCTACCCCTGCAGTTTGAGCTGGGTGTTGGGTACGCTTCCTCGTTTCCTTTCCTAATGGTAAAAATTAAAAAAAAAAACCCGAGAGACCCTTAAAGACGTTTCTAGCCCACCTTCAGGCATTATGAAGCAGCACATAGGACACACACCCTGTTTTTCCCCCTTTAAGATCTACTATTGGCTACATGTACTCAACTGCTACTTCCCTAGCATAACCCTCCTGCTGAATCAGTAAGAACCTGTCTTAGTTTTGTAATGGCCTCGAACAGGCCCCTGATTTTGCACCTAGACAATGGCAGGTGCAATTCTGTGGATGCATTTCAAAAGTTAGGTAATAGAGCATTCACGCCTCGAGACCTCCTCACAGCAGGGCCTCAGTGTGCTGGGGGGTTAGCCCGAAAGTGCTCGCACAGGCTCAAGCTCCAAGTGCTATAACTTGCTCTGGTGGGTAATTCATCCCACACATTTAAAGGCTGCGTTTGAAACCAAAGCCATTGTATTTTGCCCATGGGCAATCCTGGTTCTTACCTGATAGTATGCCCCGGGAGCATTGGCAACGCTGTAGCCAGGGAACTGGTTATATGGCTGGTTGCCATAGTCTTCTCCGGGCTTGGGGGCCCAGCTGTGCTGAGTGGTGCTTGAACCTGCAGCCGTCTTGAACTCCAGAGGGGCATTAGCGGCAGCATCCTGGAATTCAGGCTCCGGCTCCGTCCCAGGGGGCAGATCCTCTGTCACCACGGTGCCGGAATACACATACGTCTCTGCGCTGACCACGCTGGGCTCACTTTTGTCAGACAAAGAAAAGAAGTTCTCCGGCTCTAGCTCTTCGTCACTGTCATCCTCCTCCTGGGTGATTTGCTTGGTCACCTGTAGGGCCGCACTCTTGGCAGCTGCCTTGATGGCGGATGGCGAAGGAGTCGTGGCCACGGCTGGCTTGGACAAAGGTTTTGGCTTGGAGGAGGAGGTTGGAGCCTTAGTTGGCTTCGACTCGGGGGCATTTTCTGCTGCTTTCCTTGAGAAAGCATAGGGCAAAAGCAACCGGTTTGTCTCTTTCACCGTCAAGTTTTTGGGTTGAGGAAGCAAAGCAGACAAGCCAGAGCCCTCGCTGAGTCCCTGGTTGTTTCATTCAGAAAAGATGGTTCATAAAAATAGGAGACAAGAAAATAGATGAGCAAGTTTATTTTCCTAACCCAGTGCCCAGTATCTCCCCCCGTTTCACTTCTATCTAACCTTGCCAATGAGCACTTCCACTACTCAGCATGCACTGCAGGGACTGAAAATTACGTTGGCCTGAGATACAAAGGAGGCTATATTCTGCTCTGAAGTGGTGACAGAAAAAATCTGACAGACCAGAGGACCAGGTTTTACAGAATGCTAGCGCTGTGAACTGAGGTTTTACTTTACTTCTACAACAGAGAAGGGAAAAATGACAGAGAGACTTCCTTATCCAAAATTAAGAGGGGGTTTTTAAGTGACTGTATAGCTCTCAAAGACATCAGTCTATGTTCTCCAAATTAAAGCCATGTTCAGAGCATTATCCTAAAGAAACCTTTTAAGATTAGATCAGTGGTGGGCAACCTGCAGCCCACCATTGCCTTAGACCCTCCAGTATGGAGTTTAAACCAACTTTAATATATACAGGCTGATTGCAAGTAAGGGAAAGATTGATGAGTTGTCTGTTTGTGCTGACTTTTCACACCACACAGCTTAGTCTTTACCCTGCAGGCCACTCATTACAATGTAAGCCATGAATAGTGCGTAAGTGCTCAGGGTTGGGAGAACCTCTGATTTGTTTGTAAGCCTAACACAATGAGGCCCTGATCCACGACTGAGCCCATCAGAGCTATCGTAATATAAGCCATAATAAATTCCATCATCACATTCACATCTGGAAGCAACAGGAGGCAGAATACTGGGGGAACAAGACACTAAAGAGTCCCGTACAGCCCCATGCTTTTGATTAGATCTCAAAATACTTTACAAAGGAGGTCCCTATCATTATCCCCATTTTACAGAAGGGAAACTGAGGTACAGAGCAGTGAAGCCTCTTGACCAAGGTCATCCAGCAGGCCAGTAGCAGAGCCAGAAAAAGAACCCAGGTCTCCTCTCCTGAGTCCTAGTTCCATATTCTATGCACTAGGCCATACTGCCTCTCATGATAGGTGTTTTTTAACTAGATTAGCCACTCCTGAACAATATTCAGACCCATATAGGACAGGAAGCAATAAACTGTTACCTTCAGTTCTCCTGTTTATCCAACCTACAATGCACCTGCAAGTATATTACTCTTTTTTAAACACTGCTTCTACTAGGAACTACCACCAATCTCTGGAGATGGGCTTGCTTGGCTGATAGTTTGAAAACACTGAAGTAACCAGTTTGTCTATGGAGGTCTAGAGGCGAAGTAATTTGGCTAAGTAATAAAGGAATGGACCCTTAGGGTCCCTGAACTGAAAATCTTGCTGCCAAAGTGCAACAAGTTGCAGGATCAGGAACTAAGTCCCCAGGATCACACAGAGTCTGTGACAGAGCCAGGAACTGAACCTGCAATTCCCAAGCCCCATTCCGGTGCCTTGACCAAAAGGCCATCCATTTTGAAGACAATGCAATGCCTCGATTTCAAAAGCAGCAGGGTTGGGCTTACAGTCATTTTTCTGAAGTACAATACTTTGAAGTCTGCTGCATTTTGAAAATCAAGTGTCTGATTACTTTCCTGCAATTTTATGGGCTTGGAAGCAGGTTCAGAGTTCCAAGTGACTTGACTCTCTGCCAATTATTCTGTTTGCTACTAGAGATTAAGTTTCATATGTCATCTAACCTGTGGCAACATGATTCAACTGACTGATAAAGTTTTAGTACCAGCCTAACCAGTTGTTGTAGAGCCTGAATATACCATACTTGTATGCCACAAAAACAGTCTCCTCTAGGAACTCTGGCGGTTTGCTACTGTACATTAGTGCCACCTTAGTCCTGACAGGAGCCTTCCTGAGAGCCCCAGCTGTAAGACCAAGACTGTGACAATCAAGTTCAGTGGCTCTCAAACTTTTTTTTTTTACTGGTGACCCCTTTCACATAGCAAGTCTCTGAGTGCGACCCTCCCTTATAAATTAAAAACACTATTTTATATAGTTAACACCTTTATAAATGCTGGGGGCAAAGGGAGTTTGGCGTGGAGGCTGACAGCTTGCGACCTCCCGATGTAATAACCTCATGACCCCCTGAAGGGTCCCGACCCCCAGTTTGAGAACCTCTGATCAGGTTGCTTCCACAGGAAGTATAAGTTTGAGAATTACATTTTAAGTCATTACCTGAAGAGAATTTTTCTTCTTTGATGGTTCATCTTCCTCTGAATCTGACTGAGAAAGGGAAAAAAAAAAAAAAAAAAAAAAAAATTTAAGTAGCACTTGTGACAGTTAAAAAAAAAGAACACACAAGAAGAAATGTACTCATTATCAAAGAGATCATGTTAGCAGCAGGGCCAGCTTTTTGATTTGCAAGGACCCTAGCTGCTGAAAAAGAGGTAGGAGATCGAAGTTCTTTCACCTCCAGTCCTTCTGATATGGGGAGATCATGTCAAGAAGTGCTGTCTTGTTGAAAGCCAGCCCTAGTTACTATCATGAGAGATAAGCAAACTGTCCACAATGGAAGCAAGACTGTGCTGCTTGCTGCTATGTTTAGCAACAGTTGTAACGAGTGCAGTTTGGAGAGGGCCATGTATAAAACACTAAGCTACTGTAAAAACTATAGCTATATAAAGACGTACACTGGTATTAGAGCTTTAAATCTCGTAAGAGCAGTTTCAACACAACTGAACAATGTTTTGTCCAATTGAAGATTAAGCTCATCTGTAAGGTATGTGGCCCCAAAAACCCCACTCCATTTACTTAATTTTAAGTCAGGATTTAAAATATTAAGACTGTCATTTTAATACTGTTACAAAGCAGGAATGAGTGGGAGAAAATGAGAGGCATAGCTTACATCTATTTAGCTGCTCACCAGTGATTAGCGCACAGCATACCAACAGCTCTGGCATTTTAAAGTTCTTTGCTGGATTTGTTTGTTTGTTTTTTAATATAAGAAATAAAACATTGAGGCAAAACTCAGTTTGAGTCTTTTATAAGACAGGCTCTCTTTTGAGATCACAACAAATACCCACCCCAAAACTGACAGCCCTCTGCTTTTGTGTTTAGACAACGTAAACCAAAGTGGAAAGACAAACTCATAACATTGTGGATGTGGTAATTTAGCATGGAGATTTTTCAAAGGTGCATAGAACTTTTGGACACCCAACTCCCATTAGAAGTTTGTGTTTGAAGACTGATTCTCTTACACTTGAAGCCCCTTTCCACGCTCTGCCACCATAACAGGGTCTTAGTGTACAAGAGAATCCAGCCCTAAAGATGTATAATCCTATAGCTTTCTATGGTGATTTACAGAGATTAAGGGAGACATGGCCCTCCTCCCAGTTTACTACCTACATTATACAAACGTAGAACATGAAGCTAGATAAAGTAAACAGATAAGGAGAGTCAAGTGTTTTAAGAATTTACATGATGAGTTCTGTTTTATGTTGAATAAGAGATCGAGGTAGAATTCCTCAGTGGGATGCAAGGTAAAAGAAGGGAATTTTGAAGAGGGGTTTGAAGGATTAGGATGACTGTTACAATGGAAAAGAGGTACAGAGTAGTGAAGAATTAAGAACGGCCCCCTTTTTATGCATTTCTTTTTACTGACCCTTGCTCATCAACATGATAGCCAGTGATAATCTGTGCCACATAAGTGTTCAAAGTTAATATGTTGCTACACTGGGGGGAGGGAGAGATCAATACACGCAGAGAAACTGATCCCTTTCGTGTAAGACTATCCCACAAGAGTTGTCAATAAGCCTCCTTATTAACTTTACTGCAATAGGTTTTATTATGAAATGTCTGTTTCTCAGCCACATGCTGTGAAGAAGGGGATGAGCAAACAGGGGATGTGAGAGAGCAGAACAGTACTGCTGAGTTTGCTAACAAGACTGATCAATACATTACATTGCCCCACAGATGTGCATCATCACTGGAGCCAGCAAAAGGCATAGAAATAAGAGGACTACGACACAGGATATTAGAGATGGATAGAGTGAAGCACACCTAAAGCAAAGCCATTTCCTCCCCCTATGACCCTAACTGGGATGGAGACATGCACATTGCAAAGCGGTGTGAAATGGAATGAATGAATTGTCCTGTTGTCTGTCAAAGTTTTGACTAAATTCAAGTTTGCTATAAACAGTCCCAAGGTATAGCAACAAGACATTCTCTGCCACATCTCTTATGTTTTGCTCATCTTGGCAGAGGGATTTATGGCTCTGGAATTTGTTACGCCAGGCCTCTTAACAGGCAAACCAGCACCCTGAGTTGTTGGGACTATGGAGAACAATGTACACTCTTCATGTCCCCTCTGACATCCCTGCAGACTCCTAGCAAGGTGAGAGGGGATCTGACGTGGACACAGTTCCAGTTCTCCCAAGGCTAAGATGCTGGCTGACCAATTATATCCCTGTAACTATTTATAAGCTCATACTCAGAGTCCACCTCCTGCAGCTGCCTGTCTAAAACAGATAGTCTGTGGTCTCTCCAGCACTTTGCTGATTATTCTTTGCATCCTGAGAGGCAATATAAAATAGGTAACACCTTGACAGGGAACAGGAAGCCAGCGTGTCAGTGAAAATGCCATCTTTCAGTAGAGACCTAAAACAAACTCCTGACCCTTTGTGGGGTTTAACTACAATCTGCCTCCCCAAGCTTTTGCCACAACAGGAATTGGATTAGGATATTCTTCCACTTCCTGTCCTAGTCTTATAAAATCGGAATGCTAGGCACTGTTAAAAAGCTGTCGCTTTCCACTCTGGAGGAGGTTGCATTTTACTGGTATACAGATCAATCCCATTCCCACGCATGGTTTATATTTAAGTCCTTATGCTAAAATATTACAGATTCTTTCCAAAAAGAAGGCATTGCTGATGGGAGTAGTCCTAACCCAACTAGTTTCACTATTAGGTTTGACACATGTATGTCCTAGAGTCAAAGGTTCCAATCCTAGCAACACAGACTATCTCCCTAATCCTTTAGCAGTAAAAGAACTGAGTTTTGTGGAGGCTCTTTCAAAAGAGAAACTGAGGTCCCATCAGTTCTGCATACTCTGAGAATGACATTTTCTGCAGGAGTGGTTACCCTCTGTTCTTGACCAAGAATATTCTCCTCCCCTCCCTATTGTACAGCACCTAATCAGTTGCAATTTCATGGTGCTTAGGGACCCAGTGGGATCCGAAACACTATGAAAACACAAAGGCAAGTTACAGATAACCTATTACCTAAATGTCCCAGGAGAAATCTAAAACCTTCAGATAATTAGTTTTAAATAAACAAATTTTAGTTTTGACGTGAAATTTTAGCTAGCAAAATAAAAATTATTTTGGATATCCCAAAACTGGTAGAGTCAGGCTTCAACTCATTAACTAGTTAACTTTTCTAATGAACAAGTCTATGGATAATCTACTTTTGCTGTATGATGATTGTAAATAAGGTCTCTATGCCAGCTTAATTCTGCAAAGCACTTTAGGATTAGAGTTACTGGCAAGGACATGTCTCTCCTGAGACGCTGCAATGTCAGTGTCAACTTTTTTCTGCACCTTCTTGTGCTTGGACGCTTGGGGTCATGACAACATTTCAGGGGCACCTGACACCGCCATGGGATCACCCCAATAAGAGAGGGAGAGTTGCAGGAATACTCTCCCAAGGGGCTCTCCCCCACCGGGGCTGAAGACATCCCCGCACCAGGGGTACCCCCATCCCGTTACGGGAGATGCTCTCTCCGGTGCACCCCCGGCTCAGGGTGTTGGCATCACTGGATCCCCAGAACACAAGACTTTATTTCATACTCACATCCCCCTTGTGCAGTTCGGGCGCCACAATCCTCTTCTTCGGCTTGGGGAGGCCCGAGCCGGCCCCAGCCCCGGGGGGAGCAGCCGAGGCCATGGCAGGAGGGGGGAGATTCAGTCCAGCAGGCTCCCTGGGCGGGGGCAGGGGGAGCCCCCCAAGCCTGGGCTGCTCCCCCCCCAGGCTCCCCAAGGCTGCTGGCTCAGGCAGGCCCAGCCCCAGAGCAGAGGCCTGGGCAGGGCTCATGCCTGGAGGCGGGGTGCTGAAGCCCCTGACTCCGGGCGGGGGCCCCAGCATGAAGGGAGGGGGTGGCCCCCCGTGGGGCGGGGGCAGCAGGGGGAAGCCGGCGCCCAGAAGCTGGTGGGGGGGCAGCAGGGGGAGCTTGGGAGGGGGCAGGGCAGAGAAGAGCCCCCTGCCCGGGGGGGGCTGGACGGGTGGGGCCTCCTCTTCCTCGCCTGAGGCCTCCTCCGCATCGCTCTCCTCCTCGCTGCTGCCATAGGCCACCAGGGACATGGCCCCCGCCCCGCGGCCAGCCAAGGGGCAGCCCTGGGCGGCAGCGGCCGCTACGCGAGTCCGGGGATCCGCCCGCTCGACTAGGCCGCGCCCGCTTCCTCGGTTACCGTAGCTGGGTGCGGGGAGGGGAGCGGAGCTAAGCCGCGCGGGCCGCCATGGCAGCTCCACCCCCGGGTGGAAAGGGGAGGCGAAGGCTCCGACCCAGCCGCTCTCAGCCAGCCCAGCGCGCACACAGCTAATGGCCGCCGAGAGAGCCCCCCTCCTCAGCACAACAAAACTACAACTCCCAGAGGGCACCGCGGCCGAACCCCATTGGCTCTCCGCACGGGGCCGCCGCACTGCACCTCGGGAAGGGGAGTCCATGCTCACCCAAAGGCGAGACGACAACTCCCAGAAAGCAACGCGGCAGAGGGTCCATTAACGGACCCCTTCATTCGAGGGAGACTACCAATCCCAGAGTGCACCGCAGCAAAACGACCTTGATGCCCACAGAGACAGGAAGCTGGGCATCCTGGGATTTGTAGTCATTTGGTCACGCTCACCGCAGTCTCATACGGCCGCTCCCAGAGTGCACTGGGCCCGTAGGGATTTAATAGCTGTCCCAGACTCAAATATCTGTAACTCTCATAATGCATTGTAATTAGTGCCCTCTCCTACCCCACTATTTATTACCTGCAAAAAAAGGTCTGCTAGAGATTTGCGTTCATAGAGACAGGACTGCAACTCCCATGCTGCACTGCAGTTGGTGGACTGCAACGCCCACAATGCACCATGGCGAACTCTTCATTGGCTGAGAGAGGGACCTGACGCTCTACGTGCCAGGACTGTTAGTTAATCGCCAAATCAGGACCCAGAGTGCCCTATGGCAGATGGACTACAACTCCCACAATGCCAAGGGAGACTCTTCTCAGTCCCTAACAGCAGGGGGCGCTGTAGTGCATGCTGGGACTCGTAGTAATTGCTCAGTGGCCACCAAATGGTGATCTCCCTTTTGAGTCAGTGCTAAGGCTCGTGCCCCAGTGCAGCGATAGGGGTGTAGGGAGCAGGGTGAATGGCTCAGTAGACAGGCACTTTCCTCTCAGAGTCACTTAGGGTGACCAGATGTCCTGATTTTATAGGGACAGTCCTGATTTGGGGAACTTTGTCTTCTATGGGCACTTATTGCCCCCCACCCACTGTCCCAGTTTTTCACATCCTAGAGTCACTGCTAACCCCAAAGCCGAGCGTGGTTAGTGGTGTCAGGGATTCAGTTAGGGGCTCCAGGCTGCACAGACCATTGGAAGGAGCCCTGGCTCCCAGTGTCATGTTCTTAATCACAGCCCCATTGCTCCCCTAAACTGTTCCATTGCTCCCTCAATGTAGAAAGCCACTGTTTTTCACCTTGTGCGCTGTTTCCGGTGGTACAGCTGGGGGCATTAGCACTTAGCCATTTTACTATTTAGGTTACACATGTCAAACGGGGTGCAGCAACAGGCCCCTGATAGCACATAAAATAGTTATGCAGTAATTGGGTCCATCTTTGCAGAGGCCTCCCAATCAAAATACGTACTTTCCTTATGCACACGTACTGGATTCCACGCTCCCAGCCTTTCCTTGTTACTGCACATGCTGCTTTGCCATATCATTGCGCTGCGTTTACAGGAATACTACGAAGTGCAAATCACCCAGGCAAATCCCTCAGTGCCTAGGATTTGGACCAGAAAGGGTTGAATCTGGATTAGCTACAGACTGAATCATTATCACCAAAAGTCCCACTTCTCATCTTGCTTAGCGAAGGGCTGTGTGACCCAGGGATGAATTCTGATTGACAAGACCAGGGTTCTATTTCCATTTCTTCCACTGATTTGCTGCTTAGGCAAGTTGCTTCTTGCATTACTGCAATACAGACCAATAATCATAATAATCTCATGCAAGCTGTTTTTACACTGGTATCACTCCACTGACTTCAATGGAGGTCCTCCTACAGGAGCAGAATGAAGCCTTGAGATATTATTATTCTTCAGAAATGTGGGGCCTGATCCAAAGCCTGCTGAAGCCTATTTGCTAGTATGCTGTGAACTATCAACATAAATCATTAAAGTGAAATCAAGAGAAATTAGTAAAATGCCTTAATTTTTCCACTTTTGAAGGGTTGGGTATTGGCTAATCTGCAGTTGGTCACCCCTAGACATTAGCCTGAAGAACTGGCAAGTCCCTGCTGTGTTAAAAATGGGTTATGAAGACCTCAGGTTTCAGAAGCTGAAAGAAGGTTAACCTCCAAATTTATTTCTCACTGATTATGATCTTTATTGTGAATTTCTCTCCATTTCTTATTAAATGAAACTGGTTGGGTTCACTCTTGTTTTTAGTCAGTTTTACTTTCTTGGCCATGTTAGAGCATGCTAGAGGAGGACTGGTCTAGCAGTTAAGGATAGTGGTGTGGTACTTAGGAGAGCGGGATTCAGTTCTTGCCACTGTTGCAGAATTATGGTGTGACCTCAAGAGTTGTTTCCCCTGTTGGTGCCTCAGTTCCCTGTTTGGGACACAGAAATATTAACTCATCCTCTGCCTAGTCTATTTCAATCATAAAGTCTTCAAAGCAGGGCTGTCTCTCTCTCACTACATGTGTGCACTGTGCCAGGCACAACAGGGCTCTGATCTTGGGGCCTTTATATGCTACTGTACATATCCTAAAAGAGAATGGGTTTCCATCACAGCTGGAAAATGTTTAAATCATCTTCCTGCTCTCGCTTGCTCTCTCCCTCTCCCTCTCTCTCTTCACAAGCTAATGAAAACCATTTCCACTGAAACTTACAACAACCAAAAAATCATGGAAGCTCTTATCAGGTCCACTTCTGCAGTCACTTCTCAGGCAAAACTCCCACTGAAGTCAATGGAAGTTTAGTGTCATGAATGAAGTTAGAGTCAGGACTTTACTCCCACCTCCTTTGATATTCATCTAAAAAATCTATCCAGAGCTTCCAAAGACTACAACCAGCAGTGCCCCTTCACAAGAGATCTCTAGAGCTCCCTTCATGTATCCATTTGATCCCATGTTCTATAGTTTTCCTTCGCGTCCATGGTATTTTTGCCTGTGGCAGTTCCTTAAACACACCTGTTCGTAAAAATGTCTCTTGTGCAGCACATTTGCACTGTCATTACACCTCCGAACCCAAATCATTTCCCAGCAAGGGCTGTTTCAATGCCAGAAGTCATCAAAATCCATGCAAGGCAATGACAAGAAAAGAGAAGAGAGATCATCCTGTGAGTTACTGTGGGAGCTTCTTTGGAATGTTCACAAGTCCACATCACTAGGTGGCAACGCGGAGCAGCTACGCCTCAGATTTATTGAGCTATAACCTGGCGGAAGGGGCTTTGGTTACTATGTTTGTGATGTGGCTGGTTTTACATGGTTGTGTTAACTCTGAATAGTGGGGAGGAGTTATTTCTCCCTCTATACGTTTGGTTGATTTACTTACATAATTATAATTATATTACACTATCACTGGTCTAGTGGTTAGGGCTCTCTAGACAAAGTCAGAGACCTGGGTTGTATTCCCAGTTCAGCTACAAATCTGCTGTTTGACCTTGGCCAAAGCTGTTCCCCACTCTGCGTCTGTTTTCCCTCTCCCACTTTGTCTGTCTTTATTATTTAGACTGCAAAGATCTCCAGAGCAAGGGCTGTCTCTATGTGCACACACAGTGCCTAGCATGATGGGACCCTGATGTAAGGGTTGGCCTCAGCCAGGATCAGGGCCCTGTTCTTTTACATGCTGTATGTAGACAGAGGGTTAATTACCACATCCTTCCTCACACTGAGTAGTAAATTGTTCCTCAAGTAACCCCCTTGACTTCAGTGAGATTATGCCAAGCATAAGGCACTATCTAGTGATAGTCATAGTAGCATGATCTGGCCCACGGTAAGAGACAGTCCCTTCTGTCTTCTGTCAAATTGGGAGGTGAAAGAAAGCAGCATGAACTTAAAAGGGGACTATTGGGCAGCCAACCACAATCACCAGATGGGATGAAGCATCCAGACTTTGGGGCTGAGCTAGTGATTCGGGAAGCAGACACGGACGATAAAGGAAACTCTTAAGAAGCTGGGAGTGGGTCTTCTCCAGCAAGATAAAACGGTTGCCCTTCTCCCTCTCTCCCAGTAGTGAGGTATTGTAGTTAGCAGCATGAGCATTACAATTGTCATTCTGAGGCTTCAGAATGATCAACCCATTGAGATGAATGGGAAAGTTCAGACCTTTTGAAGTTATTGTTTCAGGTGGATTGGTGGGTATTGTTTCAGGTGGGTGGCAAACTCAGGTAGACCTCACTGATTCGCTTTACAGCTGGTTCCTGCATCAGAAGTTAGCTTTGTAACCACAAGGGCTAGGACTAATGGTAATACACATACAATAATAATGATAATAATTAATATTTCTAGGGAACGAATGTTTTAATTAAATCTGGATTTTCCATCTGCAAATGGGGATAATAGAATTTCCTTCTCCTCACCCTTTGTCTGTCTTGTCTGCTTAGACTGGAAGCTTCCTGGAGCAGGGACTGTCTCTTGCTGTGTGTGTGAATACTGCCCAACACATTTGGGACCTGCTCTCAGTTGAAGACTTATGATAATTAATAAATAATTAATAACTAGTATTAAAATAGTGGCTAAAGGCTTAAACTGAGAGCAGGTTCCCATTGTGTTACAAATGCCTTCAATTCAACAGTGCTGCCAGCCATGCTGAATGGCAGCGAAACCTAGGCACTGACAGAGAGAGAACAGTGGCTGTTGGTAGCTGCACGGGCAATGGAACCAGCTAGGTTGGGAATTTCCCCTCTGGAATGTATCCCAAATGAAACTATTAGCGAACGCCGCAGTGTGAACGATATTGTCACGGAAAGCAGATATAATACGATACAATGGGCGGGCCACAGAGCACGGCTCATGGACAATGGGTGGACCGCAATCATTCCTGAGTGGTACCTGCGAGAACAGAAAAGACCACCTGGTCGGCCTCCAAGAAGATGGGAAGGTGACACTCTGTTAAACGTTTTGGACGAACGTGGAGAAGAAAGGCAAAAATGTGAGAAGAATGGTGGATGTGTTCTGATCGGCGCAGTCTTAACGACAGCTGAAGACCGATCCATCCAGGGGATTATTAAAGCCACCGAGGGGAAATTACCAGCTAAGCTGATCTGGCAAGGTACCGAGCACTCTGATCCTGACCCAGCGAAGCACTTCAGCGCATGCTA
Organism: Gopherus flavomarginatus; assembly: GCF_025201925.1. NCBI lineage: Eukaryota > Metazoa > Chordata > Testudines > Testudinidae > Gopherus > Gopherus flavomarginatus. The sequence continues at coordinate 22,152,168 of NC_066636.1, read as the reverse complement.
ACAGCTAAGCACATGGCAGTCTGATTGAACTCCATGGAACTGCTCTTTACTTAACTGCTTTGCTTGATCAGGGCCAAAGCAGTCAGGCCGAGATCCTCGAAGGTAGTTAGGTGCCTGTCTCCGATTGAAATGAATGAGAGTTTAGGGGTGTAATGATCTTCAGCTCCTTGCAAGATCAAGCCCTCAGCTGCCAGGAGCTCTCCCCTTGGCCCTGCTATTTCGACTGTCAGTTAATTATATGGAAGGGGGAGTACAGAAGTGGAAATCCCCAATATTCAGACCTTCACCAGTTTCAGTCCTGATTTAAGTTGGCTGCTTTTAATTGTAGTGTTGGGGAAAAGGGTGGTAGAGGGAGCTTATGAATCAGACATTAACAACTCAGTAACCTCTCTGGTCTGTTCACAACTTTGGCTGCCACCCTGCAAAGATTTACTCACAGACTTGACTTCACAGGCTGTGAGTCGTCCCCTTATTCAAGGCCCTGACCCTGGATTCGGATCCACACGAGCAGGTCCTTGGCTTCGAAATCACGCGATTGTGACCACCACCACATTTTGGGTTCTTTTGATCTCCCTTTTCATTTTAGAGCCTTTCAGGGAGGGTCACGTTTCCAAGCTTTTCTTTGCAACCAAAAGGGCTAGAAACATCTCTTCTTTAAATGAAAGCCAAGATTCTTACCTAATCCTATAACTCCAGCTTTAAAGGAACACACTAAATACAGCCAGAGTTGGCCACATTGACACATACACATAAGTAGCTTCATTGCTGGGGCCTTAAGTATGTGGGCCACTGTTCATTAACTATAGCTGGAAACTCTGTTTACTTATTTATTTGTACAGGACCAGTAGCAGCTCTGAACCAGAACGTTCTGTCCATATAAAGTATCTTTAGTTGAACTGTCTTGTATTTTCTTTTTTTCCTGCCTTGTTTGCAACAAGACACATTTAGGCCCAGCTCCTGCAAATCACTGACATGAGTGAGAACCTTAAATACACTTTGTAAGCCTCAATGAACTCTGGGGCTACTCACAAATGAAAAGTTACCTGGATGCTTAAGTGGTAATGGAAATGAGGATCTTAACTACATTTATTTTTTCTTGGTTTAAAACAAAAGCCTGATCCTTCAAATTGTTTCAGAGCTCTTTAGAGTCATAGAATATCAGGGTTGGAAGGGCCCTCAGGAGGTATCTAGTCCAACCCCCTGCTCAAAGCAGGACCAATCCCTAGACAGATTTTTGCCCCAGATCTCTAAATGCCCCCTCAAGGATTGAACTCACAAGCCTGTCTTTAGGAGGCCAATGAGCTATCCTTCCCTTTGCAAGACCAGGGTAGCAGACAAATTGAAATCTGCTCAGGTCTTGATCACAGCCACATGCTTAACTTTATGCCTGCGCATAAATTCAATTGATGTCAGTGGGGTTGGTACATATGTGAAGTCAAGCAGGTGCATAAATCTTTGCAAGACTGGGGGTCAGATTTTAACTTAATTCTGGGGCCAGGAGAGAGGAAACTGTCGCTGGATATTTGTAGCTTTAGCTTGAAAACCGTGAACCAAAATCCTGTGTCATTATTTGCCTGATTGTTCATCCTTAGAAGCTGGATATTTTATCATTAGCTAATTATTATGTTGCAGCCAGCCAAATTTACCTGGAGGCTTCCATCCCCCACCCCGAGGCTAAATAATTAGTATTGTCATTAGTTTGCAACAAGACAAATCTAGGTGGTTAGTCCCCCCTCCTGACCTCCCCAAAAGTCACCTGGATGCTGTATTCGTAGGAGTAATAATTGTATGGTGGAACATGACAAGATTAGCTGGATTCTGCCTCCCCGGCCTGTAGGGTGACCAGACAGCAAATATGAAAAATCAGGATTGGGGGGGGGGGGGGTAATAGGAGCCTATATAAGAAAAAGACCCAAAAGTCAGGACTGTCTCTATAAAATCAGGACATCTGGTCACCCTACCAACCTGGGAGCTGGACACTTCATTGATCAATTATCGATTTGCAACAACTGTAGCCAGATCCGCCCCCCGGAAACTTGGTGTTAGGAATATTTTCTTTTGTTACAAGACAAACGTAGCACCACAGCCTCTTTCTTTGCAACTGTGTTTGCCTTGCACCTGAGAGTCTGCAGCCTGGAGTCTCTCTCCCGAGCCCCCCCCTTTGCATCTGTTCGCTCTGGGCTCTGCGCCCTCAGCCTGCGGGCTGTACCCCCCCCCCGCCCCCGCTTACTGCTCCTCCTGGGAGGGGGGGCGTTACACCAAGTGGTGAGTCTGGGACAAGGCATCAGCAAACGAGCCTCCGATCGCATCCACCGGGAGGGGGGTGGGGAAGGGAGGGAGCAATTGAATTTCAAACACAAACAACTGCATGGGGCACCGACCCGTCTCCCGGGAGCCAACCTGCTGCTAGCACCACCTGGGCGCCGCTGGCTCCTGCTCCCCCCCCACCCCCGCCCCCAGGCCGCTTGCTCTCCGGAGGGGTGGGGGAGAGCTGCCTGCCGGATCGCTGGGTTTTGCCTCCAAACTTCCCCCTCCTCCCCCCCAGACGCACACCTAAGCCCCCACTTTCCAGCAGCCTGGCGCTCAGGGCGAAGATGTCCCGGTCCAACAGGCAGAAGGAGTACAAATGCGGGGACCTGGTGTTTGCCAAGATGAAGGGTTACCCCCACTGGCCTGCTAGGGTAAGGAGCCTGCAAGGGGGGGGGCTGTGTGCAAAGAGGGGGGAGATCGACACTGCCCCCCAGTTGCACAACGCGGGCTTTTTGCACGTTGCACGGGGGGGGTGCAAGGCCGACCAGGCTCAGCGCCCCCGGCTGGCCCAGGCTCGCTCGCTCCCACCCGCCCCCCTGCCTGTATGGCATGGCAGGGGAGCCTGTGGATCTCGATTATTGGGAGCCTGGGCATCTGGGATAGAGCCTAGAGCTCTGGAGCGGGACTCAGCCCGTGCATGGGATTGGAAACCTGGGCTGGGAGTTTGTAGGCATGGGGGCCCGGAGACCTGGAAGTGGGGCACCACCTGAGGAGCGGGCTTTGGATTATAACCCCCCGTGGCTCTGAAATTAAACGTAGCCAGGGAATCTATGGAGTCGTTCCTGGAAAACAGAGATTAGGGGATAACACTGCAAAACCTGGGATAGAACAGGGCCTGGGAGCCTACCGATTAGAAATGGAGCACTGCCTTACAAGGATCATAAACCCTCAGATTATCTATATAACTCTCAATTTTCCCAATGCCCAAGAGAGTGTGATACCGGCGTTCAGGTTTTGTAGTTTCTTCATAATCTCTCTTCAGCCATATTTCATAGGATCGAATTTCAGCTTCCACGTGAGAGGTGTATTTTATATATAGTTTGTGTGAAATCAGGTCAGATAAATTATATGGAAAAAAAGAAATTCAGTGCGGATGCTGGCATCTGTGCGAGCGCAAAACCTGAAATTAGGCCGTATAATAGGGAACAAAGTAGATTTGTAACTAGGTTAATCCATTACTTTGTTTTAATGACTGTTTGTCTATTCTGGCCTGAGCATTTTCATGCTGGACAATACATATATTGCTCTGAAAGAAAAGTGCACCTCATAAATATATGGAAGACAGGTGAATATTTAAAAAAAAAAAAAGTGCACGAGAATCCGATTAGAGTTCCATGAGTGTTTACATGGTCCTGTCTGGTTTCATGCTGTGCAATACGCGTCTCTGGGAACAGAAATTAGATCATACACCTGTATATGGGAAGCAAAGTAGATTATAATAAATATATACAGTGTGTTTTTGTGGCACAGATAGTATTTCACCTTTATCAGTGTTTTTCTACAATCATGCATTATTATTCCGTCAGGGCTAAAAGCTGCTGTAACTTAAAAATAAATATCACTTGGTCTGTGACCTGCTCGTGAAAATGGTGCAGTTTGTTTAAAAAAGCAAACTGGGTTGTATTCAAAGTTTTCTGCTAGGGGGTGTTCTTGCATTTTATTTTTTACTAATCTCCTTGGAGACAGTAAGTGAAACTAGACTTTCCCTGTTGTGTTTTAGTGGGAGGAGGGGAATTGGAGGGGGTACCAATGGGATTGTCATATTTCATCTTCAGTGCTACAAACAGAGCTCTTTTTCATTTTTGTAATATTAGCGGCCAAACAGAATTAAAGCTGTAGTCAGGAGGTCTCTGGTAACTGCTTTTGCAGTCTTTGTCAGAGCTTTAAGGGTTGTTTGTTTATCTTGTAAATTTCATTTAAAGGCACAATAGTTCCATGTAGGCCCCCTGGGCCCTGTGGGCCAATCTCCAGCTGGTGTAAAGTTGCTCCCATGTGTTACACCAGCTCGGGACCTGGCCCTTTTGGGGATTCCTTTGTCATTTGATTGGTTGGAATTTTAATTTTGCACGGTACTAAACAGCAAATGGCCAGCTAGTGCTAAGAAAGTTTCTCTGCGAAGCTGTTGGCTTAGCCTAGGAAATGCGGGTGTAATTCTGGAAGCACATGTGCTGGTCCGTTGCCTGCTTGTGGCGGGGAAGGTTTGTCAGACCAGGCCTGCAGACGACATATTTTATAAGCTGGTAACACAAATGTGGATGTGTGTTTTCTTTATTTCTTTATTACTTCAAACTAACAGCAGAAAAAAACAAACCAAAACCAAACCCGAACTTCAGATCAGACGTTTCCTTCTTATTTTGACCTAATTTAGTTTTGTGCTTCTGTTAGAGTGAAACTCTATTAACAGACCTGGGTCATAGGCCCACAAACTCTGAATTCTGACCATTTGGTTCCCTTACTGGGATGGGGGCCCTGTTTTGTGTGTGTGTGCGTACGCTGCTCGGTTGTAACATAGGTTCCACGAGTAATTTCTGAGCACGTGTGGGGTCTTTGGAGTCACGTGGTGTGCCAGATGCCGTGAGGCTGGGGTAGGGAATTGTATCCTAGTGGGACTACATGGGTGATGACACACCAGAGCAAAACCCTGCACTGGTACAGAATGGGGTTAACCAGTGAAGGAAGAAAGAAATCAGTACAGGCCCCACATTGCACCAGTGGAGCTCCTGTATGTTGGGGGTAGGGGGTAGGTGTTGCAGTGTCTCTAAGTGCATTGATGTAGCTACAGTAGAGCAAAAATCCCAGGAGAGACCGAGAGGTGCAGAACCCAGGCATAGGATTATGTTGCCGGAGAATTCACGCATTGGTTATAATTTAATTTCGCTCCTAGGTGGTGCTGCTCAGGGTAAAAGTACTTTGTTATTTCGTAATGAGCCTGATTTGATGTTACTGGCCATGTCTGAACAGCTGGATATCATGAAGTGGGATTCCTACACATTTGCCCCGATTCTGCAGTCCGATCAGTGCCTCTGGACCCCTGGCGTAGTGCCTGTCTCAGGGTCGGGGCCTCTCCGGGTCTGTGCAGAGAGCCTGACTCTGTAGCAGCTGGCAGGAATTCTGCCCTTGTTTGATCTGGAACCCAGGTGGGGCTGGTTGGCCCATGTGTGAACACCTACATTTTAAAAATCAATATGAATGTTTCGAGCATTATGGGGGAGTGTTCTACCGCTCCCTGGGCTGGGCCCATCCAAGCCAATGGCAAAGCCCTGATCCAGGCTTTTGGACTCTGCCATTATGTCATTTAATAATAACGAGAGGAAGATCGGGCCGAAGTCCTGATTCAGCAAAGCGCTTGGCCCATGTACATAACGGAAGAAGTGGGTTTTTTACCCATGAAAGTTTATGCTCAAATAAATCTGTTAGTCCTTAAGGTGCCACCAGGCGCCTCGTTGTTTTTGTGGATATAGACTAACACAGCTACCCCCTGATACTTAACTGATAGCTGGGGATTTAAGCATGTGCAGCGCTTGGCAGAATTGGGGCCTGCACCCTGGCTCTCCTGAGCACTGCTGTTGTCCCCAGACATAGATTTGAGCAGGGGCTGTAGCATATTTGCCCGGGGGAGTGAGGTTTTCCTCACTGCTTTATCTTGGGGCTTCTTGGGGCCTGATCCTGCTCTTATGGAAAGACAGTGAGAGCCTTCGCCAAGCGCTTCAATGGCAAGCCAGCTCCAGATCTTTAAGAGACAGACTTCGCCAGGAATCCAGTTGCTCTGGAGCGAGAGGGTGGGGAAGGCAGACTCTTGCTTCAGAATACGTTGCTGGTTATTTTTAAGTGGTTGATGATGCAGTTTAAAATTTCCTTGGAGGATTTGCCCCCGCCCTCTTCCTCCTCAGTGCAGACAGGACAGGCTGAAACCGAAAGCGATTTCAAATGGAAAAATAGCCCCAAAGAGCAGCATGTTTGAAAGCCATCGAGAGGGTTCAAAACCTCCTGAGTTTTGCAGCCCAGCCCTCCCTCCTCCATCTCTCTCCCCCCACCTCCTGGCTTTTGTGGAATTACTTGTGTTTAGTTTCATACCGTGTGGGGGGAGGGGCAGGGGGATACTAACTTGGCTCTGGCCTGGAAATGTGTTTGAAAGGAGCTTTCCTAGGAGGAGCCAAGAAGTGATCCTCAGATTCTGAACGTTTCCAGCGTGGGGGGGGGGGAGGTTATTTGGGGGAATGGGAAGGGGGCAGCTTGGCCCGAGTTCTTGTTTGGGGGCTTTTGATCTCCAGCTTGAGGGGAGCAGCGATGTTGCTATTCAGATTAGTTACGTTTCTCCCAGCCCGATTAAGGGGCGAGAGAGGCCGGCTGCGTTTCTCCTGGACCTCCCAAAGGGATGTGTCTTTTAATTCCCGGCTGCAGTTTTGCTTCAGGAGAGGAAAATCTCTTCTTTTGGCAGCGTGTGGCCTTGGGGGCTGCCGAGGGACCTGGGCCTGATTCTCCTCTTCGCTTACGCTGCCCAGAGGGGCCTAGGAGTGTGGAGGGGGTGAATTACAGGAGCACCCGCTTTAAGGCCCCTTGACGCGCCTCAGGGCCTCTCCGCGGAGTCACTGGGAACCTGGCTCTGCAATTTCCGCTGGGAATTCGGCGGGGGGAGCCAGCTTGCCTGAGCTCCCTGGAGATCAAATTATAAAACCAGAGCGTGGGGCTGGGGGAGGAGGGGAACGCAGGCAGATTTTGTATTGGGCGTGTGATCAGCTCGGTGCACACAAAGAACTGCTCTCTCGTGAATTGTTCGTAGGCTGGTCAGAGCTCGAGGCCTCGGTCAGGGCCCCAGTGTGCCAGGTGCTGCACAGACACACAACGAGAGACGTGCCCTGCCCCGAAGAGCACATGGGCTGTTGTTTCTCTGATGCCAAAATCAAGTTTGCCCCTTTGCAGCCATATGAAGATGAGAGGCTGTATCCTCTGTTCCCTGCACCTTGTGCCGCCGTTCGCACCAGTGCAAAGTGATGTATAAGGCCCCCAGATCAGAACGGCAGTGTTGTTCTCTCTGTTTGCCTTGGGATAAAGGACACGACAGGCTTCAGGGCAGTAGGAATAGGACCCAGTAGATTTGCTCGTGGTAGTAAGCACTGCTGTCGGGAGCGAATATCCTGCAACTCAGAGTCTAATCCTGCAACTCGCCTGCCAGGGAGCAATCCTTCGTCAGGGCAGGAAATGGCTGCAGGATGCAGCCTTGGAAGGGCAGATGCTCCTGGCCTTACTCCCACAGATAATCCCATTACTCATGTGAGTAGACCGAGCAGGGTTGCTCACAGAAGAAATGAGCCAATTTGTTTAAACCTTAAAGATTTTTTGTTGTTGTTGTTAATGTGTTTTGGGCTGATGCATTCATGCAAAATACCCCAGGTCTAAATCAGGTGTGAGTGGAATCTGAAGAGACAATCAATAAATTAAAAATAGAGAGACATAAACAGGAGGGAAGTGTGACCAGTGGGGATTGCTTGAAAGCCAGATTATTTAGATCATAGCTCGTTTAGATCGTTGGCTCTTTCAGGGCAGGAGCCATCTGAGAGCCTGCACAGCACCTGCCACAATGGGGTTCTTGGCTGGTCCCTAGGCTCTACTGTAATTAACATGACTAACCAACCTTCACTGTTAACATGTCTCCTTAGTTTTAGGTTGAGATTTACCGGGATCCCCAATGGGTTTAAACTCCCAGTTCCCATGATGGGATTTGGACAGCTCTGAGAGGCCCACCAAACGAACGTCGTCATCGCTACCACCTCAAAGGAAAAAAAATCCCAACAAACCTAACCCATGAAATAATATTTGTAACCTAAGGGATGGAGGGGACGATTGGCCTTGTGGTTGAGGTACTAGCCTGGCACTCAGGAGATCCAGGCTTAATCTACAGGTCAGCTGGGTCCAGTTGCTCCAGCTCTGTAGGCCTCTGTTCTCCATACTAATAATTACACCCATCATGGTAGCATTTAGAGGCCTCGACCAAGGCTGAGATGATAATAGGTGCTGTACGTAGGTGTGATATGTACAGCACCTGTTACCATCTCAGCCTTGGTCGAGTTCACAATCTAAATATAGACAAGAAGTTGAAGGGGAAACTAAGGCATTGAGAGGAACGGTCACCCAGAAGGCCTATGGTAGGGATGAGCATAGAACCCAGGTCTTCATAGCCCAGCTCTTTAAGCGCAAGGCCGCTTTTCCTCTTGATTTTAGGACCTTGATGGTGTCTGTTCAGAATTCCAGCTCGGCAGAGCAGGAATCACATCTGTCTCTGTCTGTTTAGCCCTTGACACAATGGAGCCTTGATCTCTGTTGGGGCCTATCGGTGCAGGTAGCAATACAGGCATACGTACAGCGCACAGCAGCTACAGTTGCTCTGCGTTCCCGACCTTAGGGACGTCCCCTCTGCAGCTGTGGGATCCAAGTCCCTTCTTAATTACAACCACATTATTTATTTACAGAGACTTCAGAGGAGGTGTTGCAGGTTTGCTCCTGATTCTTCCAGGGGAAGGGGGGGAAAGGTGCTCAGAATCGTGGCCCCAAGAGGCTCCTGCGGCTGGATGCACACACGGCTCAGGTGCTGAGGTTGTGGGGGGAGGAGGTGGATCTTTGGCACCCTGCAGGATTGGGCCCTTCAACTGTTCTTGGCGCTTCCTTCCTTGTGCTCCCTGCCTCTTTAAACAAGAAACCGGATCCCGTTGGCCTTGTTACTGCAGGCCCCAGACTCCGCTGCTGCTTTATGGAGCTGGTCTCCGCGGGCCGCGCGCGCCATTTGTTCTGAAAGGCAAGAAACTAGTTGGGAGCCTCTTAAAGGGAAACACCAGGTGAATCTGCACCCAGGCCCTTGCTATCTCCGTGCATGACACCACCGGGCTCTCTTCTCTCTCCATCCTTCTAGAGTGATGCGGAACCCAGCCTGCCAATTTCTGACGGGGATCCCGGGTTTGGTCTCAGCCCCCGCATCAGAGCGAGATGGTGGCCACATCCTCAGATGCAGTGAGAGGACAGGACTCGGCTGAATATAAAGAGGCTTTTTATTGTGGCTGCTGGACTCAGACAGACCCTGTGGTCCTCTCTGGCTTCCAGTCTCACCCCATGTTGCCGAATGCTCAGGCTACCTGTGCACCGCCCGCAGCCACCTGAATTTCCTCCTCTTGCCACCCCGTCAACCTCAGTTTCCCCATCTGTTAACGATAGGGGACTTGCCCAAGGGCATGTGGCATCTGTGGCAGAGCTGGGAATTGAGCCTGGCTCTCCCAGGCGAGCGCCTGGAGTGCAGGACCTGCCTTGCCCTCTCGATCCTGGCCTGCAGGGCGAGTCCCAATGTTTCGCTCCAGATACAAGCACAGAGATTGGGTGCAGTTCTGGCTTGGGAGCGGCTGCAGGGAGGGTGCCTGGGTCACTGCGTTCTGCCCCCCTGCAGCAGCCAGGCCTTCCTGGATAACGCTGTCTGAGTCACGCCCTTCTCAGTGGTGGGCGGGGCAGCTTTCTAGCCAGGCTGAGTCACTGCTTGGGCCCCGCCTGGACAAAGTTGAGGCTCTGCTGTAGCCAGGGGCTACCGATTGCCGCAGGGTCTGGTTGAGCAGCCTGTGGCCCGATGGTGCGGGATGCCATGGGGGCTTAGTGCTGAATGCTCTCAGCTTCCAGCGGCTTCAATGGGAGACCCTGCTGAGGGCTGGACTCCCAGATCCCAGCCCTGTTAGCTTTGGATCCACCTGGGATAGGTCTGTTACCTTGTGCCTCTGGGGGGCCCTGATCATCAGTGATGCTGAGACCACTCTGGCAGCAAAATGGGTTGAAATGTCCCCTTAAGAATTACCCCCCGAGTAGGGGAGCCCCCTGGCTGGTGTGAGACTGTCGTAACCCTGCATCCGCCCTGGGCCCAGCCCCTGTGAACTGCCCTGTGGCTATTCCCTGCTTCCTGAGGGCACAGAACCAGTGTGTTAAATTAGAGCAGCCCTGAGGCTGCTGCGATTGGCTGTGCGGCCCTGGAATCTGGGGAGCACAAAGGGGGCTCAGTGCCCCAAACCCAGCAATGGAGTAGCTGAGAACCAGGCTGCACGCGGATGTGTCTCAGACCTGACCAGGCTGACCCTGTTGGCCGTGTGAGAGAAAGGGGCTCTGAGGAGGAGCCTTTCTCGGCTCAGCAGCTCAAAGGGGAGCTGCCGCTGGGTTTAGCTGAGGATCTCAAAGTACTGTCCCGGCAGGACCGAGGCTTCACACTTCCTCTGCCTGGTGGTTCTGGCTTCGCTTTCCCGCCCGAGCTCTTTGCTCACTGCTGTTCCCGGGTGTGACTCTCGCTTTGGGCCTGATTCCCCATCACGCTCAGCCGCCCCCCGCTCGGAGACACAGGTGATTCTGGCAGTTCGTGGGCTCTGGAGAGAGTTTTTTCTTTAAAGGATTTTCTGGACCAGCCTGTTGCGGTTTCCAGGCTCAGTGTGACATTGGATCCATCAGCATCCTCTCCTAGCAGCCTGTTACGTGCCTACAGGGTGATGGGAGACCCAGCATGTCCAAAGTTCTGTACAGCTTCAAGGGCTGCTTGCAGAGTGGCCTAGTGGCTAGAGCACCAGACTGGGAGTCAGGAGACCTGGGTTCTATTCCTGGTTCTGCCACTGGCCTGCTGGGAACCTTGGGTGATCAGGTCCCACTCCATGCCTCAGTTTCCCCATCTGTAAAGTAAGGCTAATGACACCGACCTTTTGGAAAGTGCTACAGGAGCTACTGCTGAAGAGCATGAGGTTGTTGTTATTTAGAAATGGGGCGTGAGGAAGGCTGGCCTTGGGATTAGGGCCAGGAAGATCTGTGTTTGAATTCTGTCTCTGCTGCTGGCCTGCTGAGTGGCCTTGGTCAAATCGCTTAGCCCTTGTCTACACAAAGCAGCAGAACCTTTGTAATAACACTGGTCTAGTTAAAGCAGTGCAGCGAGGGTGCAGGGCTACTGGTATAAAGGTGCTTAAACTGGGGGTAGCCAGTCCCGTACAGGCAGGGGAATAAGCTATGCTGGGCTAAGGTACCTTTGTACTGGCATAGCTGCATTTGTGCTTCATGTTGTGCTGGTATAACTAGATGAGTGAGAAAATCATGCCCCTAGCTCAGGGGTCGGCAGCCTTTCAGAAGTGCTGTGCTGAGTCTTCATTTATTCACTCTGATTTAAGGTTTCGCGTGCCAGTCATACATTTCAACGTTTTTAGACGGCCTCTTTCTCAGAGTCCGTAATATAGAACTAAACTATTGTTCTATGTAAAGTAAATGAGGTTTTTAAAATGTTTGAGAAGCTTCATTTAAAATTAAATTAAAATGCAGAGCTCCCCGGACCGGTGGCCAGGACCTGGGCAGTGTGAGTGCCACTGAAAGTCAGCTTGTGTGCCATAGGTTGCCTACCCCTGCCTTAGCTGATGCAGTTATACTGGTATAAGGATTGTGGGTGGATCGGGCCAATTTGCCTTGCTATTGGAAATCTCCCCCCAATACTAAAGTCTTGTTGGGTTTGGCCAGTGAGATAAGTTCCCAAGTGTTTTCCTCTCTTTGACTGATGAGAAGAAGGGTCTTATCAGCACCGAATGAGGGGGATAAGTTAAGGAGATGGGATCTGAACGTGCCTGGGATTCTAGGCGGGGCCACCCAGAGGATTCAGGGGGCCTAGGACAAAGTGGGGGAGCTCCGGTGCTTATACTCACCCAGTGGCGGTCCAGGTCTTCGGCGGCGGGGGGGCCCTTCAGTCACTCTGTGACTTCGGCGGCACTGAAGTGTCCCCCGCTGCTGAAATGCCACTGAAGACCCGTACCATCACGTGCCAGGGCTCGCAGGGCCCCTGTGGGGCCCAGGGCCTGGGGCAAATTGCCCCACTTCTCTCCCCCCCCCACCCCCCCCGGGCGGCCCTGATTCTACCGTTTAACCAGGCACCTAACCCACCCCCCGCATTGGCCGTGAAGGGAGAGCGCCCCCTACTGAGTCACATGCACTGCTTCCTCCAGCACTATGGCTGAGGGAGAGGTTCGCCCCGACTCCGAGGGACACGTGGGTCCTATTGAATCATCAGGACCCCTTCCAGCAGGACAGTGGGTTTCCCATCCAGTCGTGGAGCGAGGCGGACCTTGCTTAGCTTGTACTGTGCATTCTGCCCATAACCCACCACCTCCTAGAAACGCCCCCAGAAAGCCAATTGGGTCGGCCACGTCAGTGACGCCACCCCAGCATTCCAGAGATGGCCGTGGGGGAATGGGCAGCTTCTCCTCAATGCACACCCAGCCCTTCAAATGTATTGCCCTGTTCCCCCAGGGCACGGTGTCCAATCTCAGGGTCTCCTTCAGGCCTGGGCTGGCTCTTCCGTGACTTCCAAGCTGGCTTTCATTCAACGTCGGAGTTTCCCGCAAAAAGAATTTTCACAGGTTTTGTGGAAATGTTCGTTTTATTATCACTTATCACGTCAACTGTAATATAGGATGTCCAATTTCAAAATGGAAAGTCAACATGTTCTCTTCTGCAGATGGCAAAAATTGAGCATTACGACCTTATCAAAATGCTTCATTTTGATTTCCCTCTCCCCAAAAAAGCAGACAAACCCTAAATTTTGTCAAAGTCACCATTTTCCTGCGGGAAGTTTCAATTTCAGCGCAATGGCGTTTTCCAGTGGAAAAAAGTCCTGCTAGAAAATTCTCACTCCGCGCTAGTCCTGGGGTGAAGTTCTTCTCGATAAACGAGACCGCAGCAGATTTTCCAGCTGGATCTCGATCTCAGAGATGCTAATTTAATTCCAGAGTATTTCTGGTTTTACTCTGAGATTAGAACCGGGCTGGCTTTCTGCGCATCTGCAGGGTGCTCCATGACTTGCCGAGTAGCCCTTTGCCACCCACCCGAGAGAGTTGGTTTTGAGTCCTCCTTTGGAAGGCAGATGACACGAGTGTGTTTGTCCTCAGCCCAGCCTCTGCCTGTGCTGATGGACGTCTGTTCGCCTCGCACGGCGTGATCCGGGCACGGGAAAGGGTCGGGGTGCTGCTTGGAGGAGGAGGTGCAGAGGCCAGCAGTGTGGAGCAGATACTGCCCCAGAGCCTGTGGGAGTTAATCTGGTCTCGCCTTGCCCGTCTCCTCTCAGCACTGCTGGGAGCCTCCGAACTGCTCACTGGGCTCCAGTCCACCAGGGCCCCCTGTGCAGAGCCAGCCCAGCCCCCCTTCCCCTGCCCAGCATATGAGACGTGCAGTAATGCAGACGCGTCGCATGCCAGGCTGGCTGAGGTGATGTCTGGGGCTCTCCAGTGGCAGAGAGTGAGTGCAGTATTATTTTCTTTTCTTTGTCCTGTTCTTCAGGCCTGTCCCATTCCCTCCTGCCCATCCCTGTTGTCTGGGGCAGTGCCTGGGGGCTATTGTCTGAGTAGCGTCCCTTGCTCTGACCCTCATCCCTTGCTGAGGGAGCCGGCCTCTCTCTAAAGCAGGGACTCTGGTGTTCAAGGAATCAGCGTGTGCTAAAAATGCTACGGTACCAAGCCCAGGATCATGTTCCCTGCCACAGCCTCTTGGCACGGCATGGAGGCAGCGGAGACAGAACTCTCAGCCTCCTGTTCTGAGTGACGAGAGAATCACCCGCTCGTGGAGTGCAGTCTAGGGCCTGTGACACGCCACTGAACTGCTCAGATTCCATCCAGCAGAGGGCAGCGAGGCACGTCTTTACCATCCGCATGGTGGTAGTGGCTAGGATCCCCACTCATGGGCCAAGACCCCATTGTGCTCGGCACTGTACGGACATATAGTAAGAGCCTCCCCCCACCCTCCCAATAGCTTTCAGTCTAAATAGCCAAGACAGACAAAGAATGGGAAGGGGAACTCAGGAACAGGAGGGGAAGTGACCCAGCAGGGAGGCCAGGTTTCCTGAGTCCTAGCCATTAGGCCACACAGCCTGCTCACAACACTCTAGCTAAACAGGTAACAAACATTGTCAGCCTGTCACACTGCTACAGCAACAGTCTGAATTTTCATCGTGGGCCCTGTCAGGATCACAACCCCCCATTTTACAGGTGGGGAAACTGAGGCACAGGCATGGTCTAGGAAGAGCTATGCCCGAGTTCCCATAAGAAGCGGTGGAAGAGAGACCCCATTGTGCTCCTGGCTCAACTCCCGTCCAACTCAGGATTCTGTGCTCTGACCCCAGGCCCCTGCTTGAGGTGACCGAGTGGTTTAGATCACGTGACCTGCCTCTTACCCCTCCTTCCCCCAGAGAGCTGCAACTGGGAGCTGCAAGTGAGCTGGAGAAAGTCGGCCCAGGGAAAGCGACTGAACACGAGCAGGCTGAGCAATCCCCTGGAAAAGATAAAGGAGCCCTAGGTTATTGCGACCTCTCCCTGCACGGAGCCTGCACGTGGCAGCTGGGTTGCTGCCTGACCTTCCTGCTGATTAAATGTAAACACGAAACCCCGGGGCCTGCTTCTCCTTTGCACCCAGGCTCCTTTACGCTGCTCTGGGGCCTTGTGGTGGGTGTCGGTTACATTCTCACTCACCCAGAGCGTGCTGTCAGCGAGAGCCAGGCCCGGTGCATCTCCCGCTGCTCCCCGACGGGCCTGATCTTGCAGGGAGCTGAGGGCACTGGGCAGTTCCCTGGCTTGGATCACAGGGCCAGGGGTCATTTAGACCTGCTTGAAAATGTCACCCGTCATCCCTCAGCCCCTGGTGCCCCTGGGGATCGTGCCTTGTGCACACAGCGGTTCCCGGGTTCGGGGTAACAGTGACTCACATGCATGTGGTGCTGGAGAAAATGGCTGTGCAAGGGGCAGGGCCCTGCTGTAGAAAGCGGGATTAACAACACGGGGGTGGGGAATGGAAGGGGGGAGTTGGAGCACACGGCCACTGATGCTTCTGGGGAAGGAGGGGAACACTCCGTCGGGACTGTGACGCTAGCTGAAGGCAGTAGGGTTTGCAAAGGCCCTGATCCTAAGCCCAATGGAGTCAGACTCCTCTTGAGTCATGCACTGGAAGAGTGGGATTCAAGGTGGACAGAGATGCTGTGCTGCCCAATGGTGGGCCCTGGGGGAGGCGAGGAGAGGGAATCCCAAGAATCAGCCCCATTTCTGCTATTGACTCTTTCTTTGGGAGAGGCTGGGTGGACTAGTGGTTAGGGTTCTGCCCCAGGAGCCCGGGTTCTGCTCCTGGCTCTGCTGCTGCCCTCGGAGAAGTGTCTTCCTCTCTCGCGCTGTCTCCGTTTCATCTCTCATCCCGCCGTCTGTCTCCTCAGTTCAGACTCAGCTTTTCGGCCCCTTGCTACCTCAGTTTACCCACTTGTAAAAGTGAGTGTAATCCCTATTTCCCAGAAGTACTGTGCGGTTTGAATTAAGTGAGTCAGACTCCAGAGGGCCCATCAGACTCTTGGTACATCACATGTTTACACCAAGTCTCCTTTACGCTGCTGGAATGGTGCAAATGCTAGAATTGGGCCCAGGGTCTCAATCCCCACAGGAGAGCTGTGGGCCAGCATTGTCTTTGGTGGGTGAGGGTGCATGGAATCGGGAGCTAGTCTGCCGTGACTCTGAGTCATTGTTCCGTTCTCATTGCTGCTCAAGATTAGTCACAGCCACTCTAACCCCAGCCCAGATGTGGGAACACCTTTGGGTTGGGGTGGGGGGAGGCAGGCAGTCTACGCAACACAAATTCTTAAAGATTAAACCCTGTGATCTTGTAGTTTGCTAGCACAACCTAGGGCGTGACAGCTGCGCGGAAGGGCGGGCCTGACCTTTGTCCTACCGAATCAGGCTAGGGAACCAATTCCAACCTGCATCAGCCGTGCTGGGGCTGCTGATTGGCAGGGACCAGCCCATCGCCAGCTGCTGCCTGGCACGTTCCTGCTCGGGCAGCAGGAGCAATGGGTCCTTTTCACATTGCAAGCCAGAGACTAGCTGATGAGCTGAGGATCCCGAAGCACTTTGCAGACACTCAGCCTCCTCAGCACAGCCTGTGAATCAGGGGAGGCCCAGGGGAGTTGTGGGCACAGTTGCCAGGGTGGGGAACTCAGGGCTTGGAATAGCAGGGAGGCTGCAAATCAGGATTGGAAGGGGCACTGACAGAGGTGGGTGGGGGGGGGGTACTGCAAGTTGAGATTGCCTGTGTGAGTGGGGCTAAGGGCGGGGGCAGCAGGGGGGCTGGGGTGGGATTGGAGGGCACATGCAGAGCGGTGCCAGGGAAGTTTGCCTGTGTGAGTGGGGCTAAGGGTGGGGGCAGCAGGGGGGCTGGGGTGGGATTGGAGGGCACATGCAGAGCGGTGCCAGGGAAGTTTGCCTATTGTCTGCTATCGCATGTAGCAGAGGCAAGTTCGATTAGTCACCTGCCTTGAGTCACTTCTCCCCGGTCCGTACGTGACCGTACGACAGAGTTTTCCGTGTTCAGCTTGTCTACTGTGGGGGTGTGGTGGCGGCTGGCACAGGAGCTTTGGACTTGCCCCCTGCATCGCTGGGCAGCTGAGCTGGGTTTGATCCCCACTCCCGCAGCCCAGGCTTCTTACTGTGAGCGGGTGGGACTCCCCGGTGCCATGGAGGAGAACGGCTGGGGAAAGCAACAAGCGTTGCTCAGTGTCGCCCCACTCGGCTTCTGTCCAGGGCCCCTCCTGAGCCGTGTTTTCACGTGGTTTGCACGACTGAACTGCACTCATCTCGCAGGGGCGGCTTTTGTCCCGTGGGGCTATGCCTGGCTCCTCGCCCCAGGCATCGCGACTTGGCATGTGGGATCACAGCCTGTCCCTGGTTTGGCCCGGCCACCTCTCAGTTGTGATGGTTTTGGGGGGGAGAGCTCTCAAATGGGGGGCCTGAGGCAGACTCCCTTTCCCCCCTCCCCCCTGCCCGTGTGCACGGCTGCGGGCACCACTGCTAGTGAAAGACAAAGGCGTGTTGTGGAGATGCGGAGCTCTGGGTGCTGTGATATCTGGAGTCACAGACCTACCCCCCTAGGTAGTGGGTAGGGTACCAGACTGGGAGGTAGGATATCCTGGGTTCAGATCCCATTATTGCTACGGAATCCCTGATGGACCTTGGGCCAACCATTTTGGCTCTGGTTTTTAAAGGTACTGAGGCATTGCTGTGCTCAGTGTTGCAAACTTAACAGGTTTAGGAGCCTAAGCCTAGAAAAGGATTTAGTCACTTGAGACTTAGGCTCTTCGAGTCATTACGTTTGCAATGCTGAGCCCTTAAAAATCTGGGCCTTGGTTGCTGTGTGCCTCAGTGTCCCCGTCTGTAAATTGGGGATAATCCTTCCCAGCCTCTCAGAGAGGATGAGAGGAATGAAATCCATTCATATGAGGCGTGGAAGGTGGTGAGGGAGTGTGAAGATACTTTAATATAAGAGCACTTAGTTCTTATGCTGGATCTCAAAGGACTTTATAAAGGGGGTCATGGTCTTTTAGCCTCATTTTCTAGCTGGAGAAACTAAGGCACCAGGCGGGTTGACTTGCCCACAGTCACTCAGCATGTCAGTGCCAGAGCTGGGAATAGAACCCAGGTCTCTGCATCCAGTATTCTAATCCTTAGGCCACACTGTAGCCCCCTGCAGCTACTGTAATAGCATAACTGGAGCCTCACCGCATGGGTCCTCGCTCGCGGCCCTTGCTCCTAAACTTTCCAGACAGTAGCCAGTCCCCATCACGTAACTCCTTATTTGCATCTGGCCTCCTTCCGGTCCTGGTTATCTGGTACCTGCAGACACGGAGGCTTCGTTTATCAACGACACTAAGACTCTTGGGCTGGGTCGCTGCAGGCTCAAGGGATCTGTGGGTTTTTTGCACCCACGTCGCTGCATCAGTGCAAATCCCTAGGGTAAATTCCTTTAACCCGTGCAAGTCGCATGGGAGCCAGTCACTTGTTTTTACATCAGTGCAGCACCTGTTACACTAGGGGGTTGCACGAGTGCAGCAACGCCACTGGAATCCACCCCACTACCACCGGTGCACACTGGCATTAAACAGAGTCTTATGCAGTTAAAATGATGTGGGGTCAGGAAGTTTCCCTCCACCTGGCCTCAGCCTGTGCTTCTGGCTCCCAGTCCTCTGTGTGGCCCACCCCTCTCTGCCCCGGTGTGACGAGTGTTGTAGGTTGGTCCTGCTCTGGGGGGTGAGATCTCAAAGTGGAGCCAGGCACAGATCCACCTGGGGAACAGATCAAAACAAGAAGGCCCAGGCCAGGGTGTCACTAAAGCCAGCCTCCCCACCTTGGGGCACAGAATCCATGTGAAATGACTTGAGTCTCTATGATTTTTTTAGGTGGCTGTGGGGCGGGGGAGGGGGGGTGCCAGGGAGGCAGCAAACAGACTGAAATCAAAAACTCTGTTGCTTCCTGTCTGTTGTGGGCTAACAGCTTCCCCGGCTGTGGTTACAGTCCCTGGGCAGGTATATTTCGTGATCCTGCAGCTTTGTCCTCTCCCAGCAACGGGAGCAAGGAATAGATGAGAGGCGACTGACCCTCCTTCCCACCCCCTTCCCCAGGACAAGAGCCAGGTAGCTGAGGTCCCACTGCACGCCAGGGGGTGCTGAGCTCCAGCCCTGCTTACAAGGGCAGGGGGCCATGTTGCAGCTTAGTTCCTCCACCCCAAGCGATGAGGCTTATGGGTCTAAAGCGGCCCTGCGCTGGGACTGGGGAGTCCTGCATTCCCTTCTTGGCTCCGCCACAGACCTGGTGGGTGACCTCGGGCAAGTCATTTCCCCTCTCTCTACCTCAGTTTCCCCTCCCATCTTTTTCCTACACAAAGTGAGAGCTCTTCAGGGCAGGGACTGTCTCTCACTGGGTGTATGTACAGTGCCTGTCGTGCTGGCACCGCTAGGCAGTGCTGTAATAATAAAAATGGCCAGACCAGAAGACTGGGAGCTGGAAATCAGTGAGTTCTAGTCTTGGCTCTCGCAAAGCTTGGACTGGTCCTTCTCCTGCTTCCCTATCTGTTAAACAAGGATGATGATCTGACCTCCATGTTTCACCAGCCCAGGAAGGTAAAGTCAAGTTGTTGATATGTGCATGGAATTCAGGGCTGTAGAGCAGCCTGTGCAATGAACGCAGCACCTTCATAAGCCCACCCCTCTCCTCTCTGTGGTTTGTATGTATTAAAGCAGCCACCTAGAGGCACCAGCTGAGATCAGGAACCGTTGCGCCGGGTGCTTCCCCCAGGGACAAACAGTCCCTGCCCTGAAGAGCTCACGGCCTAAACAAAGGATGGGTGAAAGAAAGGATTGTTATCGATTGATAGATGGGGAAACTGAGGCTCAGAGCGCTATCAGTGTGACGGGTTGGATCACAGAAACCCCTTTGGGACTGCCACCTGATGTGCCTAGACTACCTCTGAGCCTGTTTTCTCTGCCAGCTTGGGACTTCAGCGCCTTGCTTGATGTGAGCCAGACATGTTTGCCTGCTGCAAACACAGATCCAGATCTGAACCACATTCCCCACGTGCTGCAGGTTTAACTGAAAATAGCTTAAGAAGTGCTCCTGTCTCCAGCACTCAGACACCCAACTCCCAATGGGGTCCAAACCCCAAATAAATCTGTTTCACCCTCTATAAAGCTTACACAGGGTAAACTCATAAATCATTTGCCCTCTATAACGGTGATAGAGAGATGTGCTCAGCTCTTCCCCCTCCCCCTCTCCCCCCATGTTAATATATACTCTGGGTTAATGAATAAGTAAAAGGTGATTTTATTAAATACAAAAAGTAGGATTTAATTGGTTCCAAGTAATAACAGACAGAACAAAGTGAATTACCAAGCAAAATAAAACAAAACATGCAAGTCTGAGCCTGACATGGTAAGAAAGTGATCACAGATGAAATCTCACCCTCAGAGATGTTCCAATCAGCTTCTTTTACAGACTGGCCCCACCCTAGTCTGGGTCCAGCAATCACCCACCCCCCTGTAGTTACTGTCCTTTGTTCCAGTTTCTTTCAAGTATCCTTTGGGGGTGGAGAGGCCATCTCTTGTGTCAGCTGAAGACAAAATGGAGGGGCTTCCAGGGGCTTCAATAGACTTTCTCTTCTGGGTGGAAACCCCTCTCTCCCCATGTGTAGAATCTCCAGCTACAAAATGGAGTTTGGGAGTCACGTAGACTATCAGGGTTGGAAGGGACCCCGGAGGTATCTAGTCCAACCCCCTGCTCAAAGCAGGACCAATCCCTAGACAGATTTTTGCCCTAGATCCCTAAATGGCCCCCACAAGGATTGAACTCGCAACCCTGGGTTTAGCAGACCAATGCACAAACCACTGAGCTATCCCTCCCCTCTGCATGATGCTGTTTTCTACCGGACATTCCCAGAAAAGCTCAGATGTGGACTGGCATCTATCAAGGTTCATTGTTCGCCAAGTACTCCCAATACTTGAATAATCCGTTCACACTATGTTGGCTAAATCTGCCTTAGGTGCTTTCTACAACAAACACTTTCAATACAAGCATAAAGCCAACGCTCATAACTCCAGATATAAAAATGATACATGCATACGGATAGGTCGAATACATGCAGAAAAACATAACTTTTGCAAAGATATGTTACATGGCAGATCTAGAATAAAACATAGTCCAGTTATGTCATGTTTACACTCATAAGCATATTTCTATAAAGCATTATGGAATGCAACGTCACCATCATGGCCTGATTTCCCAGGAGCTCTGGACTACGGGAGCTGAGCTCTTTTGAAAATTCCCCCCTCTGTTTGGGGCGCATTTGAAAAGCCAGCCCCATGTTAGGCATAGAACGTGTGTCCCAGTCCAGTATCCTGCCCACTGGAGTCCACTGTCCCTCTGCCTTGATAGTGATCGGAGACTGCGCTGGGTAGACTCCCAATCTAATCCATCGTCAGTCTGGACACGGAATTGTCCTGATTTGACCCGTAGGTTTTCCTAGACGTGACACTTTGCTCATTCAGAACACGCTGTACTCTGGGTTTCCCCAGGCTGAAGTCCATATCGATTGATTTGTAATTCTTGTTAGCAAACAACTGCAAAGAGTCCGGGGCTCCCCAAGGCTCGTTGGCTTTGGAGGAGCTTTGGCTTTGGGGTCAGGGACGTTTTAAATACTGGGGTGGGAGCGGAGAGTTAACGTTGGTGCTGTAATAACGTGTTAGTGACCCAGGTTCAATCACCAGAGCAGAACCAGGATCGCCTCCCCACGTCTCTAAACAGCAGCCCTGCTTCATTCTGCAAAGCACCTCGGCCAATCTTTAACGCGCTCTCTACAACTGTCATTCGGGCTCTGCGCCTGTCCAATAAAGAATCTGTTACCTTAGACATAATTTATTGCATATATGACATTAAAATGTGCCCTAATATTGTGCTGTGCCTACACAGCCTTCCTTCAAGGATTACTGAACCCCTTTTTCAAACCATAACTAACTCCCTGCAGCAGCTCTATGATTTAGGTAGGTCTGTTGCCCATTTTATAGATGGGGAAACTGAGGCACAGGGAAGGCATGTGACTTGCCCAAGATCACACAGTGAGTCAGCGGCAGAGCCCAGGAGTCCTGGCTCCCAGGGGTCGGTGTTCTTGATTCCAACATCTCTCTACCCAGGAACAAGCTGTGATTCCTCTGAGGTCCCACCTGAGTTGTAGGAAACTGACCCCTCTCTCAGGCTTTCGTCCGGCCCTCTTTGATGCCTTTCTCTGGACATTTTGGCTGAATTATTTCTGGCTGAAACATGGAGCTATGTTTAGAAGCTACAAAAAGCATCCAGAGAGTGACTTTTTGCTTTTATTGACACATGGGTGGCGTGTGTGTATGATTTTTATTTGCTGAAACAACAGCACCTGCTGTACGCTTTAACTGGCTGTCGTTGGGGGAGGATGGGGGAGAAGGTGACGACTAGAGAGGAAAGATGGTTTAATGCTTGGGGCACTGGCCTAATGTGCAGGAAGATTCAGGTTCAATTCTCTGCAGTGCTATGGACTTGTTGTGTGGTCTTGGGCAAGTCATTTAGACTGTCTGCGCCTCAGTTTCCCATGTGTACAAGGCAGGGTTTCCCTATCTTGCATGGGAAGTTGGGAGGATAAAACACACTAAAGATTGTCGAGCGCTTTGAGATCTACCAATGAAATCTCTATGTAAGAAACAGGCTTTGTTAATGAGACTTGAACTCGGTATAAACACCTTCTGTGGGATGATGATCCGGACTTGGAGCCATAACCTGAGCTGGTGTGAACGGGTGCTCCCCCACTCCCCTGTGCTGATTCATACCACTGGAAGATCTGGCCCTGTAGCTGAACCCCAAGCAAGAACAACCATCTTGTAATTTAAGTCCCACAGCCTCATGGGGGGTGTAGTCTGGCCAGGGAGCCAGGCCCATCATGGAAAATTGAGACAGGAACCAACTGAACTACAACTTCCAGAAAGCCCTGCGGCAATTTTCCAAATGGAAATATTTTGCTGTTTGGGGTTTTTCAGCCAAAAATGGAAGCTTCCTGGGAAAAAAAAAAATCTTTTGGTCAAACCTGAATTTCCTTTGCCCCCAGCTAGAGTTAGGAACCGTCCTAGCCAGTCGCTGGCTGCCTGGTGTTAGGACAGATCTCCCAGGGATGGACTGGCTGGGCCATCACTGCCCGTTCCCGCCGTTAGATACCTTTCGCCGCAGCCGGTGGTGCAGGAGGCTGGGCGGGCCAACAGGCTGGAAAAAATCACAGAAAGCCTCCGCCTCAATTGGCTGTAGTCATTTAGCAAAGAGGCCAAAGCTCTGAAGGCCCATTTTGCCCATTAGATCCGGGCTGAGGCATGCGCTGGCAGAGAGCAGGGCGCGTGGGAAACTGACCTTGCCTGGGGGGTGTCTGCTTTGGGCACGGACAGAAGTCTCTGTTCTCCATCCTAGCCCACTTGCTAGCTTCTGCGTGGGGGGGCGGGGGCGATTCTTGGGTCCATCCCCAGCCCGCCTGTGATGTTGTGTTGCCAGAGCATCTTTATCCCCAAAGGCAGGTGCAGCTTGTGTTCCTGGCTCCCCAGGGAGATCTCCCGCACCTGTGCACAGCCAGCCCTGACACGGTGAAGATGAAAGCCGGGGAGCTTGCGTTTTTCTTTTCCTTTTTAAACAAAGAGATTAAGAAGACGGGTGAATTGGAGGGAGATTCTCATCTAGCCTTGATCCTTCTGGCCAGAGCCATCAGCAATGGCCCCTGAATGTTCCTGATTAACTCCCTGTGTGGATGCTCTGATTCCAGAATCAAAGCACCTGATTCCGAATTCCACTTGGTATGCTGCCCATGCACGCAGTCATTGGGAGTAGTTAATCCCCTTTACGTTCACACCCTGCTTTACTGCAGATTAACTCTCACGTGTAGCCAAGTCCTTGGGCAGGGGGAGGGAGCAGTCGTTCTGTGGCTAGCGCAAGGGACTGGGAAGCAGGAATCCTGGGTTCTAGCCCCAGCTCTGGGAAGGGAGTGAGGGGTGTCTAATTCTTAACGTGTTGGGAGGAGGGTTGAGAGCAAGGAATCCTGGGTTCAGTTCCCAGTGCTTGCCAGGGATAGGGACTAGAGACAGGACGCCTGGGTTCTGTTGCCATCTCTGCCATCAACCTGGGAGGAATAAACTGGGGGAAGCCTCCTGGATCCTCCACAGGTGCTGCCCTGACAGCATGGCCCTTAGGGTGGGGTTCAGGATTAACCACTCAGTTTCGGCCAAGGGGCTTGACCCAACCTGGCCCTCCAGCCCCATTACCTGCTTGCCATGAGGCTGGAGGTGCCCTCTATGTTGGGCAGGGCACAAAGTTGATTTGCTCTGTAAGGGAGACATTATCTTGACCCCTGCCTGCAGAATAACCTGCTCTGGCACCAGAGGGAGATAAGGGAGGAGGGCATGGGGTGCAGGAGGGCTGGAGCTTTGCTGGTTTGGTTCCCAAAGGGGGATATTCTCCCCATCAAACAGTGGGGTAGAGCCACTGGTGGAAATGAGATCATAAGCCGCAGCCAGAACATTTAGCCCTGAGAAAAGCAGATGGAGGAAGGGACCTGAGAACAGTCTTCAAACATATTAAGGGCTGTTAGGACAGGGACGGAGGTCAATTGTTCCCCATGGCCGCTGGAGGCGGGAGCAGGCGTAACAGGGTGAATCTGCAGCAAGAGAGATTTGGGTTCGATACTGGGAAAAACTTTCCCCTTACGGAGGGAGGGTTGAGCTCTGGAGCAGGCATCCTGGGGAGGTTGTGGGATCCCTTCACTGGAGGTTTTTCAGAAAAGGCTGGCCAAACCCTGTCAGGGATGGTCTAGAATAGATCAGTGGTCCCCAACCTTTTCTGAGTGGCAGGTGCCGGACAACGAGCCACTGGGGACCATGGCTGGCGGACAAGCATCTGCCGAAATGCTGCCGAGAAGCATCAACGTCCAGAGGCATTGCTGCCGAAATGCCGCTGAAGTAGCATCATGAAAAGTCGTCGGTGCTGAAAATCAGCGCTTTCCGGCGGCATTTCAGCGGATGCTTGTCCACCGGCCAGTACACGGGCGCACATGGATGCCCCGCACCGTGTTGGGGACCACTGGTCTAGGTTTACTTGGCCCTGCCTCAGCGCAGGGGGCTGGCCCTGATGATCTCTCGTGGCCCCTTCCAGCCCCACATTGCTCTGATTCTAGAGTAAAAGCCAAGGCAGGTGTAGGCAGCAGCTCCTCATCCAGGGGAAGGATGTGGGGGCCTGCACAGTCTTCCCCTTCCCATCCCACTTATCTTTTTCCTGAGGACTGTTTTGTGTTTGTAGCTTTGAGCTGTGTAATGTTGCTTGTTTGGTTTCCACCTGGATGCCTGACCTCACTTCCCAGCACTCTGTCAGGAGTGTGGTCTAGAAATCCAAGCATGGGGACTCCTGGGTTTTATTCCCAGATCTGGGAGGGGAGTGTCGTCTAGTGGTCAGAGCATGGGGTGGGGGGCAGGACTCCTGGATTCTCGTCCTAGATCTGGGAGGCCTGTGATCTGCTCCAGCCTGAAACCTCCAGATCCAAACTCCTCTTGGTGGGGATGGAAAATAACACCTGAATTCTGCAGCGGGGGTCCATGCTGCCGTTCTGGCAGACACCCTGCCCGTTCCTTTGGCTCTCCACTCAAGCTGCACGGGGCCACGTGTCGGTGACTCGCCTGTTGCACTGTTGATTTGGGTGCTTGCGGGTTTCCCTGTTGGTAAAACTTTCTTTTCCTGTCTGTCCGGGTGTGGATGATCCCCGGGAGGTGGGGGGAGGACAGAGAGTGTGGCTGGGGACAGAGGATTGGGCCCAACCAGGAGGTTGTGGTTTCCTTTGTGGCGTCTCTGTCAGGCCTGGCAGTGGGTGGCGGGGCAGATGGGGCTACATTTTTTCCATGCTGAGTCGGCGGGGGCCGGGGCAGCACGAGGAGCCGGTTATTGGACAGGCCAGAGAGCCAGGGGGAGGAGCCCAGGGTGCCATACAATGGTGTGTATGTGCGTCTGGTTGCACATGTGGGTTCTGGTGTGATAGCGGGGGCAATGGAAGGATGCATTGTGAGAGTGGTGGGGGCCCAGGGTGTGTGTGTGTGTGTGTGTGAGTGTACACAGGAGGGGAACTGCTCTTGGAGGGGGAGGGGAACAGGTGTGTGCAAGGGGGAGGGGCTGCTGCGAACGTGCGTGGGGGAGGGGTAGTGTGATATGTTGTGAGTATCTGTTGGGGGAGGGGGTTAAGGGGGGTGCGATTGTGAGCGAGCGACTGTGATTGTGTGTGGAAGAGCTGGTGTGATAGTGCGGGAAGCTGGTGTGTGGTCACCTGGCGGGACTGGAGGGCCGGGTTATGTGCTGGGGGGGGGGAGTTGGGTGTGTGTGTGTAGGGGGCTGGGGGGCGGGAGTTGGGGGTGGTGCAGGCCCAAGACCAGGGGATGTTCAGGGTGCTGCACTTACACAGATCTCAGAGCTCTTTGTAAAGAGCTTGTCCCCCATTTTGTAGATGGGGAAACTGAGGCAGAGAACGTGGCACGAGTGACCTGATGAAAGCCACACTGCACAGCAGCACCAGAGCTTCCGGGACGCCTGACACCCAGGGCCTTTTGCTCTAACCCACTGGACCATGCTTCCCTCCCAGGCCCGGGATTAGAACCCAGGAGTCCTGATTCCCAGCCCCCCTCTTCTCCAACTACTAATCCACGCTGCCCCCCCTCCAACTACTAACCCACGCTGCATCACTTGAACAGCGCCCCTCGCCTTCCTAGATGGTTTTTAGCGGATCCAGTTGCAATTGACCACCTTCCCCCACTCCTGCCTCCTTTCTAAAGCGAGGGAGTGGAGGGCAGACATTGGAGGAGTGATTATTTCTTTCTAGGAGAGGGGCTTTCTATGCCCTGCATGCAAAGGGCCCCGGGATATGACCTCCCACCCCCTAGCTCCCCTGCCCCGCCCCACCCCAGACATCCCGCAGGGAAGCCTTTGATCACCAGCCAAGTAGAAAAGCTGCATTGTTATCCCAGCCTGCTATGGAGAATTTTAATGTTGTGGTTGAAGTCAGACACCCCATGCAGGGGAGGAGTGTGGCGGCAGAGGAATTTCTCTGTGTCACGGGTGTCGTGTTCCCTAGACCAGCTGCTGCTGGGAAGGGCGATTTATGAAACAAGGGGGTTGGGGGGGATGCTTGGGGTCTTGCACGTTGTATTTTGCCCAGCCCGTTTTTCCTGGATACCAGCACTGCTTCTAGGAACATTTTGAATGTTTGCTGTGGAAATGACCATCCCTCTAGGCCTCCGAAATGCCCAGATCTGGTGCTGCCATGAGAAAGTGATTTGGAAAAAGGGCCTGATCCTGGCTCGGTGTAAAGAAGATACTGCGATGTTTTCTTGGAATCAAGACTATTCAGTCTGGTCCCTCCCCTTGCTTATTTTCCTACTCACCCACCAAGCCCCCGCTGCATCAGTGCAAACCCCTTTGGGCAGGATTTTTGCAAAGATCTAAAAGGTCACATGAGAGAATAGTTTTTAAACAGTTTGACCCTGTCACCGTGTGGGGCCCGGCTCTGAAGAATCCTGGAAAACGGAGGAATAACCAGGAAAATAAACGTTTCTGGTCATTATTGGTGTTTGCAGTACGAGGTAGGGCCCTGCTCAGTGCTCCCTGGTGCCACGCACTGTGCAAACACAGACCCCAAAAGCGCTCCCTGCCTGCAGCAGCTGGACGTGAGGAGGGGGCTGGGTGGGGAATTCCAAAGCTTGTTGCAATGTGTAGATTGGTGCAGACCCTCGGGCGTGGGCGTTAGGGCTGGTTGGAGGCTGCGTGCCTATGTGCATTTGCATTAAATCTGGCAGTGAAACATTCCTGGTTTAATTCGTGGCTGTTTCACTGGGCCAGGAGAGAGAGCAGCTTGTTGCTCAGTGGCATTTGGATTTGTTTTGCTTTGTTGCCCTCTTAGGCGGGTTGTGTTTGGAAGTGAAAGCCGTGCCCCCTTTGCAGCTGCACTGTTGAATCGCCCAGCAGCCAGCCCGGGGGGATAACGGTAGTGCTGTGGAAGGAACCTGACTGCGCAGGGCTGGGTTCAGGTTAAGTGACAACAAATCAAAGTGGCTCCCCCCTGCCAGTGCTCTCTCTGGCTCCCAGTTGCTAATGGACTCCACCCCAGCAAGCCAACTCCACTGCTGTAGAGTTCCACCAAGTCCATGGGCCTCTGCCAGTTTAGAGCCACGGA
Source organism: Gopherus flavomarginatus (assembly GCF_025201925.1). Taxonomy (NCBI): domain Eukaryota; kingdom Metazoa; phylum Chordata; order Testudines; family Testudinidae; genus Gopherus; species Gopherus flavomarginatus. Next base: position 22,124,271 of record NC_066636.1, on the reverse strand, counting down.
TCCTTGGTCTACCCCTCACCCCCCAACTTTCAGATCTATGTATGTTTCAGACCAGCGGCTCTCAACCTTGCCAGACGACTGTCCCCCTTTCAGGAGTCCGATTTGTCTTGCGTACCCCCAGATTTCACCTCACTTTAAAAGGACTTGCTTACAAAATCAGCCATAAAAATACAGCAGTGTCCCAGCTCATTGTTACTGAACAGTAGCTGACTTGCTCATTTTCCCCATATAATTATAAAACAACTCAATTGGAATATAAATATTGTGCTTACATTTCAGGTATAGTGGGTAGAGCAGTATAAACAAGTCATTGTATGAAATTTTAGCTTGCACTGACTTCGCTAGGGCTTTTTGTGTAGCCTGTTGTAAAAGTAGGCAAATATCTAGATGAGTTGATGCACCCCCCTGGAAGACCTCTGCGTACCTCCAGGGGTATGTGTCCCCCTGGTTGAGAACCACGGTTTCAGATCATGCTTCCCCAGGAGAATAAAAGAGAAGTGAAAACACAAGCAGGCCCAACTCAATTGTACGGAAGGAAAAAGCAACTCTGATAGTTGGAAATTTCCCCTTCCCCATCTCAGCGCTGTCCTGATTGGATCTGATCTGTGAGCGGGGTTTTTTTTTTTTTTTTCTGCTTTGTTACAACCGTCCCCAGATTCTCTGAAACGGACATTCCTTTTAGCACACGGCCCCAGCGAGGGCCTGCGAATTTGCTGAGCTAAATGTGTCTGAGCCAGTCTAGACAAGAGCTTATGGTTGGCTAGGAAAACAGCCAATCCTAAATCATCTCTTGCTCTTTGGTGCCCTGTGCTGTCACCAGTTGCAAAGGCTGGGTTTGGATGAGTGGGGAGCGGGGGAGAGCAGGAAAATTAAGGTTTTTAGCAAGAGGGAGGCTATTTCTGTGGCGGGCATAATTTAGTAGCGAGGAGTTAATTGGCTGCCGGAGAGCTTGCGGGTGTCCAGCAGGAATCGGAGTAAAATGGCCATGGTCACTGCGGAGGTTATGAGCACACCCGACCTGTGCCTGCTGAGTTCTCTGGCTGTATTTCATTCCTGCTCCCTGCCTGCTGGAGGCATTCACGCCAGGCCAGATCCTTGGGGGTTTGGTTGTGTTTCGGCCCTCGGTTTTGCACTGGTTTGAATGGCTGTGCGAGGGTGGTAGAGGATCATGCCCCAGTTTTCAAGGTTCAGTATATTCATGTCTGCAGGGTGAATGTTCTAGGAAGTTGGAGGCCACTGACTGCCCAGGGATCAGAGCTGTGCTTCAAAGCTATAGCTGCTGGCTTGATTTACCCCATCCACTGTGCCCAGGGACAGGGAACGGTTGGAAACTCTTTGGGGCAGAGGCTGTCCTTTTATTCTGTGTTTTGTACAGCACCTGGCGCCACGGGCACTATCGCAGAGCAAGTTAATCATGTTGCTACAAAACCAGCGTGCAGGTCCCGTCCACGCACTGCCCTGGCTGACGATGACCCATATGGGAAAGTTGTGCTGATGGGCAGCTTTGGTCCCAGCCCTGCCACAAGTCACCTGTCTTGGTGCAGCTATACTGCTGCCAACCACAGCACCTGGCTGGTGCCTTCTGAGAAAATGGTTAATAATTCCAGTAATGTTTCACCAGTGCTGAGGCCTCAGCCGGGATTGGTGCATGTACAAAACAAGAGCCAGTCCTTGCCGTGTGTGTGTCTGTGTGTGTGGTGCGGGGCAGCTCTGGGGAGCTATCCCATAATGCCACAGCAAGGACAGACTACCTTAGCAACACACATGCAAATAAGCACCAGCAGCAGGTGGGGCAGTGCATTCTGAGATGGCTGGTGTGTATAGCCCAGGTCTCAGGATGTAAAATCCCCCTTCACGCTGGGCAGAGGAAGCGTGGCTAAGAGACCTCTGGGAGAAGGGGTGGGTTTGTGGGAAAGGCACTGGGCTGGAGAGCTGGCTTTAATCCCTGGTCCTGCCCCGTGCCTCAGTTTCCCTTTTGTAAAATGGAGGTAATGAATCCTTCCTTTGTCTAGACTGTGAGCTCTGTGGGGCAAGAACAATGCCCTGATCTGTGCACGGCTGAAGGCCAGACAGGTCCTGCTAGCTCCTTTCTTCTAACTTGGCCCTCGGCTCAGGGCACGCGAAATAATATTCCCTGCGAGTGTTATGTTAAGATTCTCATCCCCTCCAGCACCTCTCCTGCCAATTAGCAAAAAATTTAATTTGCAAATAAATGTTTTCATTCCTCATCTAGCCCTGCAGCTAGTTGGATACTACGTCTTAAACACATTATTTGTTTTTTTTCCTGTGTCTTTGTCAGTAAATGATTCATTTCCAAGTAACTGGAAACTGGCCCATGCCATTAGACGTCACTTAGCGCATCCACGAGGCTGTACACACCTGTCTGTCCCGGGCCGCTCTGCACAATCTCTATATTCCGGCTCTGCCAGCTGGGTGACCTTAGGCAGGTCACTTCCCCGCTCTGAGCCTCGGTTTTCCCATCTGTAAACTGGGGCTAATGACACTGACCTTCCTTCATGAAGCCTTTGAGATCTGCCAGTGAAAGGTGCTCTGGAAGAGCAAGGCTCTGTACAAAGACAGGAGATTTGGATTGTTCAGGCTCATACATTGACCCTTGCTGAATGGTGGAGGGATGCTTCCCATTGGCCTCTAACACGTGGCCCAAATATTTCCATCTTCTTTCCTGGAGAACTTTGGGGATCAAGGGTTGCTGAACTCCCCGGCCTTTGTTCTCAATTCATCTCTGAGTATTGTTGTGCCTGGCTGAGGCTCGACTGTGCCGTGTAAAGATTGGGGTGCGCTGGCACCTCAACAACCCAGGCTTTTGTTTGTGTGTGTGTGTGTGTGTGTAACTCTTGGGTGAGAACACTTGGGGGGGAGTTGCATCCGTGCAGCCTGGCTTTGGGTTGGGGCGTAGGGGGCTGTTCATTCTCTGTTTCTCACCCCACGATTTGTGTCCCCTGGACAGATCGATGAGATGCCAGAAGCCGCCGTCAAATCCTCCTCCAATAAATACCAAGTCTTCTTCTTCGGGACCCATGAAACGTGAGTGAGATTTTTAAAATGGGGGCAGGCGGGGGGAACACACGTGTATGTAAGGGCAGGGGAATGTGTGTGTGTTGGGGGAGTGAGACGGGGGTGTCAGTCAGAATCGCGTGAGCAGGGTTAAGGCAAACGCATCAGTTGGCCAAGGGTAGGGTCTTGCATTCAAATCTTCGCAGAGCCATCAAATGGCAGCCAGTCTCTTTCCAGCAAGACCCCCCCCCCGCCCATGATCTTGGGACATGAGGTGTGCCCCTTTCCAGACAGCCTTCCTCCTGTCAGCTGCACTGCGGCAGAGGGGAGATGGTGATGAGGGAGGGGCATGGGAGCGACAAGGGGGAGGCCTAGCATGAAACAATACCAGAAAGAAAATGAAATGGTCTCCGTCAGTGCCTTCCCCTTTCCTGTGGTGTAACCAGAGCTGTCCCCTGTGGGTGGGAGCTTCCCTCCTCCAACAGACTGGCACTAAAAATAAAATGAATGTAATAGACCAAGATATTCCCATTGTAAGCTCCTTGGGGCAGGGACCAGGTATTTGTACAGCACCTAGCACCATGGGCTCTTGGTCCATGGCTAGAGCTCCTAGCAGCTACTGCAATGCAAATAATAATAATAATAATAGAAATGTTAATATCCCCCTGACCAGCATAGGCCTGTCTGCCTCCAACCCAGCAGCAGCCTTTCCCAGCTCAGTGCCTGGGTGGGGTCACATCAAGGTATTTAATGCCACTGGGGGTGGTTTGATCCTCGTGGTGCTAGGAATGTATCCAGGTTTGCTGTATAGGGGCGGGTGGGGGAAGCTGGATCGTGGAGAAGTTTCAAGAGACCCCTTCCCCCTCCAGTGATGTAACAAACCCCCCCCCCCCCCCCCCCCCCCCCGCAAAGCAGAGTTCTGTTGAAGCAAAGGAGGGTTGTTTTTAATAAGCCCCAATATTGAATTCACCGACAAAAAACTTGGATAAGGCAGGTGCAGGAAATCAGAGCAAGGATTTACGAAGCTCCTAAGGGACCAGCTGAGTTTCTGTAGGACGTGGGTGTTTCTCTACTTCCATGCCTGGTGCCTCTGTTTCACCAGCGGACCCTGCCTCCCAGACAGGTCGCGGCTGGAACGTTTGCCTAGCAATCCTCAGCCAGGGGGTGCTGTGGAGACATATCGCCCGTGGCCTGTCGTTACTGCTCCTCTTTCCCACCGTGCAGGGCGTTCCTGGGTCCCAAAGACCTCTTCCCCTACGAAGAGTGCAAGGAGAAGTTCGGGAAACCCAACAAGCGGAAAGGGTTCAGCGAAGGCTTGTGGGAGATCGAGAACAACCCGACCGTCAAAGCCTCTGGGTATCAGGTGCGTCTACCCGTTAAACCTCTCTGCTGGCCCCGGCTGCTTCCCGGAGGGCAGAGCTTGTCCTCGGGCAGAGGCCTGTGCATCCTTTGCCCAGAGGTGAATTTTACCTGTAGCAACTCCGCTTTGGGCTTCTATGTTATACAAGCACGTCGTGGCCAGTCCATGCTGGCATTATGGCTTTCAGCAGGGATCAAACCCAGGACCTTTGCCAGCAAAAACCCCAAGTGTCCTCCACTGGAGCAAAGTAGCGATCTCTCTCCGGGTGCACCAGTAGGCAGGTTGTTGTAGTTGCTGGGGCCAGGCACTGGAGAGACACATCCTACATACGAAGTGGGGTTTTGGGGAAGGGTGAGCAGGGCGGTTTGAAGGGGTTAAGAAACCCCAACCCAGTGATCTTTTCAGGCTTGAGCTCAAGATACCACTCTCCTAAAGACAGGTAATCCTCAAGGGAGAAAGGGAATTTAGTCATGTGGGTAAAGTATGGGACTGGAAGTCAGGACTCCTGGATTCTGTCTCTGGCTCTGGGAGGTAAGTAGGGTCTCGTGGTTAGAGCAGGAGGTGCTGGGAATCAGGACTCCTGGAATTTATTCCCAGCTCTGCCTCAGTTTGCTGGGTGATCTTAATCAGTTACTGTCCCTCTCTGTGCCTCAGTTTCTCTGTCTGTAAAATGGGGATAGGACAGGAAAGCTGACCTCAGTCTCTCCTGCCCTGATCCAAAGTTGGTTGAAGTTAACGAGAGCCTTATTCTTTCAGTCCCTTACAGGGGGGAGGGGGCGAGTGAAGACAGTGGGAAAATTATTTCTCTCCCCTCTCTCCCACCCATGAAAATTTTTAGACTAAAACTTTGTTGAAAAGTCAAAATCCCCAAAACTGAAAACTTTCTGGTTTAAAATAAAAAAATGTTGGCTTTCAGCTTTTCAGTGAAAAGCCATATTATGATTATTGTTTTGTTTGGGGACTGAGTTACTGCAGAGAATTCCTTTTTGGGTGCTGGCTGGTGAGTCTTGCCCACATGCTCAGGGTTTAGCTGATCGCTATATTTGGGGTCGGGAAGGAATTTTCCTCCAGGGCGGATTGGCAGGGGCCCTGGAGGTTTTTCGCCTTCCCCTGCAGCGTGGGGCACGGGTCGCTTGCTGGTGGATTCTCTGCAGCTTGAGGTCTTCAAACCAATTTTGAGGATTTCAATAACTCAGTCCTGGGTTAGGGGTTGTTATAAAATTGGATGGGTGGGATTCTGTGGCCTGCCTTGTGCAGGAGGTCAGACTAGATGATCATATTGGTCCCTTCTGACCTATGAGTCTATGAGATCTATGAGAAGATTTTCACAAGAATTTCAGTTTTGCTGAAAAGCCGCTTTGGGGTAGGGAATCTCTACAGGAAAACTTCGATCAGCTCCAGGTTCAAGGATTAATCTGTTTTAATTGTCGGTTAATGATGATCGTTATGACAGTACTAGAGACCCCAACCGATATCAGGTGGGAGGAGCTGTATGTCCAACACAGTCTGAATACACCACAAGAGCAAAGCGTGGGAGAGGAAACTGAGGCTGGGGGGAGACGGGGTGAATTGCTCGAGATCACCCAGTGGTAGATCTGGGAATATAACCAAGATCCCTTGAGCCCTTGTCCAGTGCTTGAACTGTGGGCTCACGCTGCCTGCTCTCTTTCCCCTGTCAAGAGTAATAGGTTACTTAAGGTGCATGGGGCTGGTGGTGCAGCTCCAAGCCAGGTGCATCTTGCATGACTTGAATCAGTGAGTGAACCCGCTGCACTAACATTTCGGGGGTGGGTTTTCTCTGCAGACTGCTCTGCTTTGCAATCACTAAAATATTCTTCTAGGTAGCCTGCAGCAGCCCTGCTTTCTGCTGCGATGCTGTCTGCTCTTACTAGCTAAGCGAGGGCTGGGCTGTAGATCGGAGACCTCCAAGACATTCTGGGTACTCGGCAAGTGGGGTTGGGGCATTCGTAGAGGGGCGTTCTTCTCTGGGAGGCAGTACCCCTGAGGGTGCTTTGCTTCTGGGAGGTGCCATATTCTGGAAGATGGCTAAAAGCAAGGACTTGTGGTCATTCGAGACCCATCTTTTCATAGGCATTGACGGTGTTGGCCTGAGTCCTGATCAAAAATCGGCAAACTCAGTCCCACCTCCCTAAATTCCCCCTGCCGTTGAAACTTTTCTGCTTCCTCTCCCACTAGCGGTTGTCATGCTCCACTCCAGAAGTGGCTGCAGCTCTCTCTGTGTGTCCTTTGGTCACGGTTGCACACTGCTTTGAGAGGCCACCGGCTGCAGGGTGCTGTCGTTGTGGGGGAAGAAATAGGCTGTGTAGAACCATCCCTGACCCTGGACAGCAGCTGGCACCAGGGAGCAGCTGTCAGGCATGAGGGTCAGAGACAAGGGCACTGATCTTCCTATCACCTTGCAATAACTGTATCCCCCTCCCATCTTCCTCTGTCTGTCTGTCCTCCCTCCCCACCCCCCCATATCCTCCTGCAGCCCACCCAGAAGAAGAGCTGCCCAGAGGATGCAGAGCCTGAGCAGGAGCCGGAGGGCGACGGTGAGAAGAAAGGCAACGCGGAGGGCAGCAGTGATGAGGAGGGCAAGCTGGTGATTGACGAGCAAAGCAAGGAGAAGAACGAGAAGGCTGGGATCAAGAGGAAAGCGGAAGATGCCCTGGAGGTAGCGGTCGAGGGGAGGCCCCCGGTGAGCTGCCCAGGGAGGGAGTGGGCTGTAGATCGGAGACAGACCAGGGCATGGGGACAGTGCTGTTTGGAACTGAGCTTAGGGAATAAAGATCGGAGCCTGTCCCTGGGACCGGGGAACAGGGCTGGTCCCTGAGATGGGGTTTAAGGGATTGCTTTCTGAGAAAAGATCAGAGACACCCCTCCACCAGCACCGTGTGGGCGTATCTGTGCCTGCAGGCAAGGGCCTAGCATGAGCCAGCTCAGGACTTCTCTCAACGCCCGGGCAGGGAGGGGGTGGCACTGCCATGGGTCCCAGTTGACCCCCCTTCCCATTGGCAGGACTCCCCTAAACGCGCCAAAGAGGCGGAGGGCCAGGAAGGGGAGAAGAAAGTAGAGAACGAAGAAGCCCCCAAGGAGGGAGAGAAACAGAAGCCCAGCCCCCCCGAAGGAGAGAAAGAGAAGAACAGCGACCCTGCTGGAGTCCTGGACGCGAGAGAGGCCAAGCCAGAGGGGAAGGAGAAAGCCGCCGCGGAGGAAATCAGAGATCACAAGGAGAGGTAGGGGACTGGAGGAGGGCAGGGTCTGGCACGTCGCCCCTCCAGAGGAGGGAGGCTTGGGGGTCTGGTTCCCATCACAGCATCAGGCCCTCAGGGTCTGGTGCAGGTAGCATGGAAATCAGCAGGACTTTGCCCATCTGTTTTGGGGGGAGAGGGATGTAAGAAACAGGGGAGGGTGCATAACAAGGCCTCTGCCCTTCTGCTGGGGTCAAAGGGCCAGGCTTGGTTACTCCTTGGATGGGAGAGCTCCAGGCAGGATCTAATGGCAGGAGCAGAGCCACCCCCGTTATCCTCCACCATGCGGCCCTGATCCTGATTGCTGCCACCGCAACGTTCATCGCCCTTGATGTTCTTCCCTGTTCCTTCTCTCCTCCCGCAGTCTGTAGCTGGCCGGCCTTCCCAAGCTGAGCTGATCGTCTGGGCTGTTCCTTTCCTGCTGGGCTCCCTGGGTGCTAAACAGTTTCGTTCCTCGTCGGCTCGTCGCATCTGCAATTCGGGAAGAAAGAAATAAAAAGAAACCAGTAACACGAACCATCCCGTCCCCCGTCCCCTGTCCCCACCCACCCGTAGCAGGGCGCATGCTTGTAATAGTGATTTCTAGGGGGCGCTGATCAGTTGATTTGAAATAAAAGCGATTCATGCCTTTTTAAAATGTTTCCTATCACTTCCTACGAATTGCTTCCTCTTCAGTGGGGCTTTCGCGAGGGTTTAAAGTCACGTGATCACCGGAAAGCCGGGGAGGAGAGGCAGAGTTGGAGTCTGTCTCTTTCAAGAATTGCTGGATAGTTTTGTTTTGTTTTTGAGGATTTTCCTCGATATCTGGAAAATTTAGATGAACTGGGCCTCATTCTGCTTTACACCAAGGCCCCTGGGTGCTGCATGAGCTGTGTTAAAAAGGCCTTAAAGTGCACGCGAAGGACCCTTTGCATGACCATTGGTCTGTTTCCAGTTCTGAATCCCGGAAGAGCAATGGCAGAGGGAGATGCACCGATCAGGTTTGGGAATCTTGCTCTTGTGAGGATGCACCGCAGAGACCCCTGACCTAACTGCATGTCCTACTCCATAAATGGGATTCACCCTTGGCTTCTGCTTCTTGCTCGTTAATGGGCACGAGTCCCTTTAAACAAGGCCAGGGGCATAATGTCCTGCTTTGCCCCAGCTGCTGTTTTCCATAGCCCCTGTCTGCCGGACAGTCTTAGGTCTCGTTCCTTGCAAGGTCTCCCCTCAAACTCGGTGGCGAGTGCTGCTCTGCTGTCGGTGCCCAAACCCCAGCCTTGCTGCCGTCCTACGCTAACTACAGGACATGCTAGCCATGTGCACCTCTGTCTTACCAGGTCATCTGTCAGCGGGTCATTTGGCTGAGCTGGTACAGGATGAGATTGAATGGGTCGGGGATAGAGTTGGCTGAATTTTTTTCTTTTACTGCTGTAGAAAATTTAGATTTTTTGGCAGGAATTTCAGTACCAAAAAACTATAAAAAGGTCAACTGGGAAATGCTGTGGCAGAGGCTCATGGGAGTTGTAGTTTACGCCAGACTCCCTGGTCAGAGTACATCTCCCATGATGCACCAGAGTCTTGCTTCTTAGAGAGAAGAAGCAGTTCATCCTGGGAGCCCCTGGCTATGGAGCATCTTGGGAGATTCCCATGGTGCACTGTGGCTGCATGTCCAAATCAACATATATCTGTTTTTGGGCATTTGGTTGTTCAGCCCCCCAAAAAATATGTATTCAAAATTTCCACAGCAAAACAGAAATTTTCCCCAAAATATTTCATTTAGCTGCAAACCCAATTTTCTGTCAAAAACCAGTTTTGATGGAAAAAACTTTCAGCCAGCCCCAGACAGGAGATTAATGGGAGGTTGTGAAGTTCTTTGTCTCCGGGGCCCATTTTGGATCCAGTGCAATGGAGGATGGTTGTGCTGTTTCATGGCCTTCATGTGATGATTGACGGCTCTTGGATCAAGGGACAGGTGTGTCTGAAAGCCGTCACCATTCGCCCCTAAATTGCTGAGACTGCCAGAGAAGCCAATGCCCGAATGAGCCTCTGGGGAAACATGGTGGAATGATGTGTGTGGCCCAAGCTTATGAATCAAGTGGCCTTGGGCTGTCCCTCCAGTACCTTTCACCCAGCACTAAATTCATTTTCAAAATTTCAAAGGCGGCCGTGAGGATTGGCCTATTCACCTATAAGGAGATGGACGAGTTTTATCTGCCATTTCCATCCTGTCTGTGATCCCAAGAATCCGGACAGTCTGTCCCTGGTGTCATTCTGCAGGTTTCAGGGGAAACTACAAGCAGATCTAAACTCTTATGACAACAGCTCACAAACCTTTGCCTCCAAAGTGTTCAGCTGATCAGAAATCCCTCGATTCGCTGCACACTCTGCCCCCTCTTCCTGTTGGAGAAGGTAATGAGGGGGGACTCGATGACCTCCTGAGGTCCCTTCCAACCCTGATATTCTATGAGTGAACCCATGGAAATCCATGAAGTGTACACTTTGATATAGAGACCGCTCTTTATTTCAGTAGAGTTTTTTTTTTTATTATTGTTTTTAACTGAATTGCTAAAGTGTTTTAACGCTTCTAGCATCCATGTGGTGGTTTGGAATTAGCGGAGACCTGTGATCGCTGCTAGTCCTAGGTTGGTCTGATTGGTGATATTGTGGCCGATTGGGCTAGACGGGCAAGTTGCTGTGTTTTATCTGGGTGTTCTCTTACGCTGCTGATGGGCACAAGATTTCCAGAATTCTTGTGGGAGGGGGAATGAGGAAAATGCTGACCTCTTGCATGCAATTTTACCTGTATTTCAAGCTGCTGTAGAGCTGATTGACAGATTTTAAACTTTCAGTTGAAAATTTCCGTTGAGAAAAAGAATTGGAGATTTTTACCAATTAAAGCCCCTCCCTCCACCCCCCCCCCCCATTAGACAGGGTGCAGTTAGCGACCTTCCTAGAACTCAGACGCCTGGGTTCACTAGTCTGGTTCAGTCTTTTAAGGGAAGCAAAGGAGCCACCCAAAGATTTGCTTAACGAGATGAGGACTTTGATACAGCTGGCTGCCCACCCATATAACGTTTCCGAAGCTTTCGCTACTCGAGCTGGTCAAAATTCCTGCTGGAGTTTTGAAATTGTGACACAACTCTTGTTGGAATGGGGACTTTTTGACACAATTCTTGCTGGAATTTTGAAACTTTTGCTGCCATTTTCACAAACACTGAAATGTTGACGACAATTCTTTTTTAAAAATGGGGAAAATTTTCTATAGTTGAGAAAATTCAAAAACCTTAATTTTTTTGAGGCAATAGGGGAAAAAATGTCCCCTCCATACTGGCCATCTCACCCCCCGCTCCCACCCATAACCAGCTGTATTTGTGACTGTTGCGTGAAAGGACAAAGCTGGAAAAACCTTGGAGGCTATAGAGCAGTGATTCGCTGGCACTTTGCTGCTGATTGTTGCCCCGAGGCGGAACAAAGATCTGGGTTGAAAGTAGTTTTCATTGCGAATCTAGTGGCTTGGCTGGGGTTCCGTGTAGATCCTGCATGCTCACAGATGTCTCCCAGCAAGGTGGACGTGGGTTACTTGAGTTTGGATTCTGGCCTTGCTGCAGGTTTTTCTGTTTGACATGAGCGGGAAAAGGAACGGACTCTGCATTGCCTCTAGCCCAGTTTTTTGCCTGGCTAATGGGCCTGGTTCTCCAGCTCCCTACGTCCTGTGCAGTCGTTTACATGGGTACAAAATGCTAACGATGCCACCTGCTTGTTTTGCACCGGTGTTGGGGATTGTCCCACGGGCAGGCCTGTGGATAGCTGAGTACCAGGTGTTTGCAGATCTCAGCGCCAGGAACGAGCAGGGCAACTGCTGTTCCACAGAGACAGCCGGAAGATTTTTAAGCGTGGGCCCTCTGATTTTGCAGGACATTTTTGGGAGGTGCATTTGAGCAGTCTGCTGGGCAACAGCAGGAGATGGGCCGTTGTTGGGCAGAGCCTTTCTAGGAAACATCTGTCTGAGGAGTCGTCTCCCCTAAAGGAGATCCCCTTTCTCCAAAAGCCCCACATTCCAGCCGTTCCTGTTGGCCAAGGGGAACCCATCAATGATGCCATTTTGGGGGTGCTCCCTTTGCTAGAAGCTCTGTGCTGTGCCCCTCCAGGGCTCCCAGACCCACCATCCCAGGAAGTGAGGGACAGGTATGGGGGTGTCCACACCACAAGGAGAGTGCTGCCTTTGTGGTGCTTCCAGCCCTCACCAGACAGTCTTAGCGCCCTCAGGGGCACTGCCAGACTCCTAAAAGGGGTAGCCAGAGACCAAGTCTAGGGCTGAAGCCTCAGAGAAAGACACTGGCTTGATTCTTGGTTGCTCTGTTCCTGTGCTCAGAGCAGGGGTTGTGTTTGGGATTGGGGGGGAGTTGTTTTAGAGCTCCTTTATGTTCTCTGGGCCCAATTACCCTTCACCCATCACCTTGTGCACTTAGTTACACTAGCGGCTGCGAATCAATACCAAAGCATCCTGCAGAAGGCACAGGGCAATGGAAAACCAGGTCTCCTGTGATCCATGGGTGTGCAGAAGCCCTGCCCAGCTGCAGTTTAAATTAGAGCAGCCTTAGGGGCTGCTCTAACTTATGCTCTGCTCCCCATGTCGCTTAAGGGGCCCTGGGAAGCAGAGACTAGCCAGTGCACAGTGTGCTTTGGTCACACCCCTGATCTGCCCTTTTACACCAACTCCCTGCCCTGGTGTGATTCCCAGAGAGCCAGTTCCACCTACATTAAGGCCCCGAACGGCCAACCTGAGCATGTCTGAGAGTCAGAGCGCTAACCTCAGGGGCCACCAGTTTGACCCCAGGGAATGTGCCTATAAAATAATGGGAACTAGACCTCACTTGTGGTCCAAGTGGCAACCTGAGTCCAGGTCTCCAGGGGGATGTAAGACACATTCAGCGTCCGTTGTGGAAATATGCATGGAGGGTTGGTTTGTTTTTCCACAGCGTGGCCTGTGGTCACGGATCCGAAAGGAAATTCAGAAGGTTTCTGGGGAATATTTGTCAAAATATTTGTAAGAAAGAGAGAAAAAATATGATGACATTTTTACCTATATATATATTAAAAAAAAGTTCTCAAAAACGAAACTACGATGAGTAGCTGGAAAAGTCATTGGTTTAGCAATCTTTTTTGTAGTCTGCCTTATTTTTTAACTCGTGTTTCTACCTGTCCCTGAGCCCAGGTGTCTCCTCTTTTTCTGTCTCGCTCTCCCGTCCTTCTCTCCATGTGATGTAATCGTATTCCGATTTGGAAAATAAAAGACAAACAACCCTGCCTTGGTTCTGTCTGAGGCTGTGATGAACACCATTGTTGAATTTAGCTTTGGAATAGTACAGAGAATAAAAGAAACACAGAAAAATGTAGATGATTTTAATTCTCTAGGACAATAAAAAATGTTGATTATTATAGGAGTGGCTGTTATTTATCATTGGTTGTTCTGAGGCTCTGTGGCTTTGACTTTCAGTGGGCCATAGTACGTACTTCTCTGTGGTTTCTATATATCTATGGAGGCAACTTCCCTCTGGTGTCTACCCTTTTTCTGATCCAAGAATTTAGCTGGCTCCCATTAAATAGCACCTTCCAGTCTTTAATGTATTTATCCTCACAACTCCCTGTGAAGTAGGGCAGTGCTGTTATCCCCCTGTACAGATCTGAAGTCCAAAGTGGCTCAGAACCAGGTTTTTAAAGAAATGTAGGCAACTGCCTAAGAACAGATTTTTTGTCTTATTTTCTATCCCTTTCCTAATAGTTCCTACCATTCTGTTGGCTATTTTGACGGCCGCGGCACCTTGAGTGGATGTTTTCAGAGAACTATCCACGGTGACTCCAAGATCTCTGTCTTGAGCGGTGACCGCTAATTTAGAGCCCATCCTTTTGTATGGACAGTTCATGATATATTGCAATGGGCATTACTTTGCACTGATCAGCCTAGAATTACATCTGCCATTATGTCACCTAGTTTTGTGAGATTGCTTTGTAACTTCACAGTCTGCTTTGGACTTAACTATCTTGAGTAATTTTGTATCATCTGCAGACTTGCCACCTCTCTGTTTACCCCCTTTTCAAGTTCATTTATGAGTATGTTGAACAGCACTGGTCCCAGTACAGACCCCTGTCCCCCCGTTCCCTGGTCTATTTACCTCTATCCATTGTGAAAATTGACCATTTATTCCTGCCCTTTGTTTCCTATCTTTTAACCAGTCACTGGGTCAGGAGAAGACCTTCCCTCTTATCCCACGACAGCTTCCTTTGGTGAAAAGCCTTTGGTGAGGGACCTTGTCAAAGGCTTTCTGAAAGTCCAAGTACACTATATCCCCTGGATCCCCCTTGTCCACATGCTTATTAACACCCTCAAACAATTCTAAGAGGTTGGTGGGTCTTAGTTACCTTTAGCAAATCTGGGCTTAAGTGACTTCAAGGTCACACACGGTGTGTGTGATTGATCTGGGGCTTCTAAATCCCAGATTAGCACCTTGCCCCGTGGGCTATGCCTGCCTGTGACAGCGACCTACCTACTCTTCTCGATTCACTCTGTCCTCTTGGGCAAATTGCGTTCCCGCTCTGTGCCTCAGTTTCCCCAGCTGTAATGGGGAGCCCTTGCATGAGCTGCTTTGAAAGCCAGGTGAGAAGCCGGCTGCAGGGGGGTTTTATGGCTAAGGCACTTGCCTGGGGTGCAGGAGAGCAGCGTTCAGCGCCTGGCGCGGTTGTGGGCAAGTCATTTAATCTCTCTGTAAACCTCACCGCTTCTGCTGGTGGTGTCGGCGCAGCAGCTGGCACAATGGGGCTGCGATCTGAGTCGGGGTCTCTGGCTGCTACCGCAGGGCAAATAATACATCGTAAGACAAGGGAAGAACTCCCGTACTTTCCTGCCCCCGTTACCTGGGGCACGGTGAATGCAAACTGCACTTGCTTAGATTCTACACTGCATGGGAACGCGGGCCTGGGCCACTGTTTGTAAAAAGCCCCAAGCACAGCGATTGCTGAGAAATACCCAGGCTCACGCCTGACCCCCTCTGTGGCCCAGAGTTTTAGCTACAGCAGGCTGGGGGAGCTGGAGGTCTTGGAGATGGGTTAAAATGTGCCACCTCTCTGCTGAAGGGAACGGAGGGTGACCAGATGTCCCGATTTTATAGGGACCGTCCCGATTTTGCGGGCTTTTGCTTATATAGGCTCCTATTATCCCCCACCCCGTCCCGATTTTTCACATTTGCTGTCAGGTCCCCCTAAGAGAACGTGCCCTGAGCTACAAGCACGTTCACTGCAGCGGAGAGGTCTCAGCCCACCAGGCCATGCAAAGCCCAGGGGCAGCACAGCTGCCCAGGCTTGCAGCACCTAAGGAGAGAGAGCGTGAATAGAAAATGGAGACGAGCTGGAGTCGTGCCAAGTGTTTCCCAGCGAACTACATGTCCCAGCATGCCCCTGGAGCCTCTTCTGAGCATGTGCAATCATCCCTGGTGCTGGCATCTGATGCAGGGAGATGAGGACTGAGCAAAGCTGGTTCAGAAAGCCTTGGACACAGAATCATAGAATCAGGCTCTTAAGCAAAGGAAGCTGTTGTGGGATAAGAGGGAAGGTTCTCTCATGGGTCGGTAACTGGTTAAAAGATCGGAAACAAAGTGTAGGATTAAATGGTCCGTTTTCAAACTGAAGAGAGGTAAATAGTGGTGTCCCCCAGGGGTCTGTACTGGGACCAGTCCTATTCTGCATATTCATAAATGATCTGGAAAAGGGGTAAACAGTGAGGTGGCAAAATTTGCAGATGATACAAAATTACTCAAGATAGTTAAGTCCCAGGCAGACTGCGAAGAGCTACAAAAGGATCTCTCAGAACCGGGTGACTGGGCAACAACATGGCAGATGAAATTCAGTCTTGATAAATGCAAATAATACACATTGGGAAACAATCCCAACTATACATATAAAATTATGGGGTCTAAATTAGCTCTTATAAGCAAAGAAAGGGGTCTTGAAGTCATTGTGGATAGTTCTCTGAAAACATCCACTCAATGTGCAGTGGCAGTCAAAAAAAGCAAACAAAATGTTGGGAATCATTAAGAAAGGGATAGATAATAAGATGGAAAATATCATATTGCCTCTGTATAAATCCATGGTACATTCACATCTTGAATACTGCGTGCAGATGTGGTTGCCCCAGCTGAAGATATATTGGAATTGGAAAAGGTTCAGAAAAGGGCAACAGAAATGATTAGAGGTTTGGAACAGCTTCAGTATGAGGAGACATTTATAAGACTGGGGCTTTACAGCTGGGAAAAGAGACGGCTAAGGGGGGATATGATAGAGGTCTATAAAATCATCACTGGTGTGGAGAAAGTAAGTCAGGAGGTATTATTTACTCCTTTTCCTAACACAAGAACTAGGGGTCATCTTATGAAATTAATAGGCAACAGGTTTAAAACAAACAAAAGGAAGTATTTGCACAGTCAACCTGTGGAACTCTTTGCCAGAGGATGTTGTGAAGGCCAAGACTATACCAGAGTTCAGAAAAGAACTAGATACATCATGGAGGATGTGTCCATCAATGGCTATTAGCCAGGGTGGACAGGGATGGTGTCCCTAGCCTCTGTTTGCCAGAAGCTGGGAATGGACGATAGGGTTGGATCCTTTGATGATTCCCTGTTCTGTTCATTCCCTCTGGGGCACTTGACATTGGCCACTGTCGGAAGAAAGGACACTGGACTAGATGGACCCTTGGTCTGAGCCACTGTGGCCGTTCTTATGTTCTGACCCTGCACCCCTCCCTGATGAAGTTTCTGTTGAAAAGTGCTGAGGTCTGGCAGGCACAGCAGCTATGCGCCCAGAGGTCAGAGTGGAAATACTCCGGCCAAAGCCAGCTCTCGATGTGCAGAGCCGTGGGGGCTTGATTCCTACGGCTCCCAGCATACAGCGCAGTCACATCCCCGTAGGAATGTAATGGCCAGAATGGAAAGTGGCAGGGTGTGGCTACTACCGTGCCAGGCAACCACATGCTCGGGGGGATGGCTGCAAGTCTGCATGGAACAAAACCACATGGGAATGTTGTATGATTCGAGCACGCATGCCAGAGACCCCAGGCAGAAGCAGGGCCCAGTTGTTCTAGACGCTGGACAAGCACATACTAGAAGACAGTCTGGGTCTGGCAAAAACTGCTGATGTATAAAGTGAACCAAACCTGCCCAGCAAGGGAGGTTTCAGTTTGAAATTAGGAAGAACTTTCTAACTGTAAGGGGAGTTCAGTTCTGGGACAGACATCCAAGGGAGATTGTGGGATCCCTTCACTGGAGGTTTTTCAGAACCAGCTGGACAAACCCCTCAGGGATGGTCTAGGTTTATTTGGTCCGGCCTCAGCGCAGGGGGTGGACTTGGTGACTTCCTGAGGTCCCTTCCAGCCTGACATTTCTATGGAGTGGTGATCTGCACAAAGGGGACAAAATAGATTGGGCTGTGTCTAGTGAAAGGCTTGCGGTGGGGCTGGTCAAAAAGTCTCCATCAAAAAACTGGTGGAAAATTGGGGGTGGGTGGGAGTGGGAAGGGGTTTGCTGAACCACTTCTTTTCTTCCTTTTTTGCAAAAAGTATCTGCTTTCCGTGGAAAATTTTGATTTTATGTAATAAAGATGAACATTTGAAAACGTAAACATTTTGCTTTCCAGCCAACATTTTTCAGTATTCCAAAAAAAGAAATTTTTTTCCCACTGAAGTCAAAAATTCCGCTGGAAAATTGGCAATTGCTTATAGCCCCCGTTTTTACACATCTACACTGTGATACGCGGGTGTGGGCATCCCCTGAGGACATCTGGTGTTGCCTGTTCCTTAGTGGGGTAGAGGTTGCTAGAGGCTGCCGGTATGTCCCCCCAGCTCTCTGTGTCCATTTCCCTAACTCCCTAGCTAGTGACTGTCTGAGCCCCTATGGAAAGTGACCCACCCGCATCCATCTACACCAGCGCACACACGTGTAACATGCGTCTGACATGCAACATGTCCTTTCCGCACCAGATGAGTGAAAACAGCCCCAGCCCCCAGAGGGCCAGAAAGCAGGGCACCAAACTAGGACTACCAATCCCACAAAACACTGCAATACAGCAGAGTGGGTGGTGCTACCACACCCAGAATGCCAGGCAACAGGACAAAGGCGGGGGGTTGCGATACCCAGAATGCAATGCAACAGAACAAGGTGGGGAGGAGGAGCTGTAATACCCAGAATGCAATACAGCAGGACAGATTGGGGGCAGGATGCTGCAAAGCCCAGAATGCAATGCAAGAGGGCGGGAGAGAGGGGGTTGCAATACCCAGAATGCAATGCAACAGGACGGGCAAGAGGGGGTGCAATACCCGGAATGCAATGCAATAGGAGGAGCTGCAAAGCCCAGAATGCAATGCAACCGGACAGAGGCCGGAAGATGGGACTGCATCATCCAGAAATGCGACAAGACCCCGGGATGGGACTACAAATCCCAGAGTGCAACGCTGCAGGGCTACGATGACTGAAAATCCCAGGGTGCATTGCGATTGGGCTCTCCCACGCAGGACTACAAGTCCCAGCGTGCAATGCTGCTTGTCCTGTGAAGACTCGTGTGCATAGTGTATTGCAACTGCAAACTGCTGCTGGAGGGGCCTGCGAGCAGCAGAAGAGCAAGGAGAGAAGGGGTGCGGCTCCCTCTGGCTCCTGGGGGTTGCCCCCTGGCCCCCCCCTGCTGGGTTGCTTGGCTTGCACGCAGGGGCTGTGGGGCAGGGGAGTAGGGGGGTGCTGGGGGGTAGGTGCTGCACGAAGCAGGGCTACTGTGAATGGGGACTAGGCTGACTAGACAGCAAGTGTGAAAAATTGGGACATGAGGTGGGGGGTTATAGGAGCCGATATAAGAAAAAGAGCCAAAAATCGGGACTGTCTCTATAAAATCGGGACATCTGGTCACCCTAATGGGGACCTGAGCAGGCTTGAAACCCCCTGGGAAAAGCTAGCTCCCTGCTGGTGTCCCACTTAGAATCTTTGCTTTCCCCCAGCCAGGACTCCTGGGTTCCTTCCCTGGCTCTGGGAGGGGAGTGAGGCTTTGTGCGTTTCAGGATTGTGGGGAAGGGGAAGAGACTGGGAGGTAGGACACCTTGGTTCTGGTTCCTAGCTTAGCCGCTGATTTTCTCTGTGACTTTAGGCCTGGCCTTGGCTGGATCTGCTGACCTGTGACCGCCCTCGCGGAGCAGCGCCATGCGTCTGACCGCCTTGCTCGCCATGGCGGCGAGGATGAAGTTGCCCCCGGACTATCGCCACGGCATCTATCGGCCCTGGACGGCAGCGGCCAAGGCCAACAACCCCCCCGGGCGGAGACGGAAGAAAGTGTTTGTGGAGCCCATCAGCAAGGAGGACTGGAAGGTGTTCCGCGGGGACACGGTGAGCCCCAGCCATAAGTCGTCCCCCTTTGGGATTGTCTAGCATGGGGCTTCGCTGAGTTTCCGTGCCCCGAGCCGGGGGGTCCTGAAAGGAGTTCTAATGGGGATTTGTTGGGTTTCAGGTGGAGATATTAATTGGGAAGGATGCTGGGAAGCAAGGAATGGTGAACCAGGTCATCCGAGCTCGCAACTGGGTCTTTGTGCAAGGTTTGAATACGGTAAGGGAAGGACAGTGGGAAAGCCTCAAATCTCCTGTGTGTTGGCCAGTGGGAATCAGAACTGTTCTGCTGTGTGTCACATGTCCCATACTGCCAATGAGGATTCTCCTTTGGCTCAGGCAGCTGGGGCTTGGGCTCTCAGTGCAGGAGGATCTGAGTTCTATCCCCATTGCTGCTTGGGTAGTTCCGAGGCTCTGGTGTGCGGTGCCCAAGGAACCCCGAGAATGACTGTGCAGTGAGCCTGTTCCAAGCCCTGGGGCAAGTCACTCCTCTCTCTGTGCCTCAGTTTCCTCATCTGTACGATAGGGCTTACCTACACTATGTGGGTTTGGCTGTGAGGATTAATCAGCTTGTAATGTGCTGCAGAATGGTGGTATTATTCCCTCCACTCCTCCCCAACAGTCACTAGTGTTAGTGATGTGAGAGTGTAAAAGGCCACAATCCGGTTCAGCCACTGCCCTGGCCGGGATGGTCTCCTTGTCCGAGGGACCCCGGGGCGAGGCCAGTGGGTGAGGAAGAGGCGGCGGGTTGAAACCCAGCTTTCCATTTCCAGCATTACCACTACATAGGGAAAACCGCCAATTACCCGGGGACGTACATCGCCAGTGAGGCACCCTTGCTGCTCCGACAGATTGCCCTGGTCGACCCTA
The DNA here is from genome assembly GCF_025201925.1 of Gopherus flavomarginatus. NCBI lineage: Eukaryota > Metazoa > Chordata > Testudines > Testudinidae > Gopherus > Gopherus flavomarginatus. The sequence goes on along the minus strand of NC_066636.1, from coordinate 22,104,382 downwards.
CGGACAGGTAATCCCGACCCGGTGCTCGACTGGGCACGCTGGTGTCCTTCCAGCTGCCCGCGGGAGGCTGGCACTGTGTTTAAACCCTCACCTAAGGCACTGCCTGCGGCCATGAACCTACCAGATCTGTCTAGCCAAGTAGCATTAGGCCTGGCCAGTACTTGGATGGGAGACACTCAAGGTTAGAGTCTAAACTCTTTGGGGTAGGGCCTGTCTTTGTTCTCTCTGTACGGCACCTGGCACCGGGGGGGTCCTGGTCAATGACTCGGGCCACTAGGTGCTCCTGTGAGGCAAAGGGTAATAAGGGAAACCAAGAGTTGGGCTGAACATGGCAAGGAATCAATAGGAAACGCAGAATTGACCTAGTGTGGTGCGAGGGGGGTGCTGTGCCCTAGGGAGTGGGGGGCAGGGGCTCAGTAAGAGGTGCTCTGCCCCGCGCCAGGGAGTCCGTGCTGACCCCAATGCCCCAGCATGCTACTAGGGGACACTGTGCTGGAGGGAACAGTAGAGGGTGCTCCTTCCTCTGGGTGAGCACTAACTGCAATGCCCTTGGTGCAGCAAGAGAGACTTCCAAAGATGCCAATAAAAACCTCCCCAAAGGCTTTTGGCTGGTCTGAGCAACCCCTCCGGGGTCTTGTCTGATCCCTCCGCCCCCTGCCCTTTCCCCCTAGGAAGCCCACCGAGGTGGAGTGGCGCTATACCGAAGAGGGTGAGCGAGTGAGGGTGTCTCTGCGAACCGGCAGGATCATCCCTGCACCTGTCCGCCAGCGCCGGGACGGCATCATCCCAGAGCAGTGGAAAGGTGAGCGGTTTGCCGGGGGCTTCTCCCACCTGGCCCCGGGAGATCCGCCATTGCTTTCTGTTTGGGCACCTTTCAGCAGTTCCCATCAACAGGGCTGAAATGGGATGGTGTCTGCAGCATGTGGCACACTTAGGGCCTGATTCTCAGTCGCTCCAGCCCTGTGGCTGGCTCTAAGCTGCCTTTTGTGCTCTGTGTTCTGGAGCTGCACAGACCTTGGTGTAAGTGAGAGCAACCACAGAGCTGCTCTAATTTGCAATCTGCTTCCCAGGGCCAAGTGGCTTTCCAGTGGGCACTGGTGACATTTTCCTGAGGGCGTGGGGCTGAAAATCAGGCCGAGGAGTTTAAAGCATTCTGTGGAGCCTGCTTCGCCACTGGGCCAGGGAGGGGATAGTGTTTCCTTGCGTTATTTGTACTGTCAGTCGCCCCACAGCCTGGAGCACTGACTGCATTTGCAGCTGATGGCTCGGGTGAGGAGCCCAGGTCGGAAGAGCCTTGGCCTCACCCAGACTCGAGGAAGCCAGGAGTGGGTTTTGTCACACACCTCTCGTTAGCCCTGTTTCCACTGACGTTCGTTTCCCGTCTGGGAAGCGACCGTATAAACCCACGTGGCTTTTGAGTGTTGCCTTGGTGATCCCAGGTCCCAAGAGATGGGCCTGATTCTTCCCTGCCCAGCATGTTGTGTCATCGCTGACACCAGCATGGACCCGATCAGAATGGCGGCAAGCCCCTCCCCCTGGATCTGTGCCTCAAGCCAGGCTCGTTTATTCCTGCCCTGGGCATGATGTGGCCCGGTCCGATTCCCCTGAGACGTGAGCTGGACTAGAATTTGGCTAGTTCCAGAGCTGGGCCGGCCCCACAGGACTACATTCGAGCTCTCTCGCATACAGCTGGGCTGGGCTGGCCCCACGGGAGCGAACCCCCTTCTTCCCCACAGCCACCTCTGCTGTGCAGATCTGAGGTGCAAGGGGTGCTGTTCTCCACAGGGTCCTGGAGACGGGGCCAAGATCGAGGTTGTAACATGCTTCCCCTCCCCGGGCAGATGGGCCAAAGGACACCTCAGTGGATGATGCGCTGGACAGGACCTACCAGCCGTCCCTGAAACTATTCGAAGAAGAAATCCTGGAGCTGCAGGGCATCGTGGAGACGCGTCGAGCCAAGAAGTCCTATTGGTATTAGCACGTCTGCAGCTGTCTCTGCCTGTGACCCCGGCGCTAATGCCACATGGCTCGTGGGCGGCCCACTCTCCTGGAGTCCCCAGTTGTCTTCGTACATCTGGACAGCAAAGGTCTTGCTGCCCAGCCCAAGGCGACAGCTGTGGCTGCAGGCCCTTTGCATTCAGGGCCTGCCCGTCCCGTCGGCTGGCAATAAAGACATCCTGACCCCTTTTGTACGCCAGCCTTGGCCATATTTCTTTCTGAGCCGCAGGGCGCGCATCCCTCCTGTGGCAGCGAACGTGGCCTCTCGCTGCCACCACCTGGGCAGAGAGCCGAGCGGAACTGGGTCTGGCTTATGGATCCTGTTGGTTACGGCAGAGCGCGAGTGGTAGCCCGCTGTGCTCGGTGCTGTACAAAGCCAGTCCCTGCGCCACAGAGCGGACAGTCTGACCAGCCGCGGGCTCGGGGAAAGGGGTACGGCACCCCCGAGGAGCCAGCGCAGCAGTGGCAGCCAGTGGCATGGCAGTTTCCTGGGATCTTGTGGGTAGGTTTAGTTGGCAGGGGATGGACTGAACGCAAAGAAGGGGGGAGGGCATCTGAGAGAAGCAGGGTGGGAGTGGAAGGAGAGGGCATGCAGCTGAGTCTGAGAGACAGTGGGGGAGGGCTGGAGCAAACAGCCAAGCCACACAGGCCGAGACAGCTGGATATCAAATTCCCCCCCAAGCCTAAACTGGGGAGGGCAGAGTAGCCCCATTTGGCCCCCGTGTTTGGCTCGGCCTCTGGGTACAGAGGAAGGAGGCCTGGTATCTGGGGTGCCAGTTTGGGATCAGATCCTAGCTCTGCTACAGGCTGCATGGGTGACCTTAGGGCAGTCACTTAATCCCTGTTCCATTCTGTAAGGAGTGGGGTGGGGAATGATAATTCCTTCCACCATGCTGGGCGGGGGGGGGGAGTGGGATAAGTACCAGAGGGGTGAGCACCTCACAAGCTGGGATGTAATGGGATCCATAAACTACCCCCATTAGGATTAACATGGTGTGTTACGGCAGCGCCCAGCCTCGCCCATCGTGTTCTGCACAGACCCGTGGGAGAGTTTGTGCCTGTCCTCATGTAGACAAGGCAGGGAGCAGTGAAAGACAATGCAAACCTGGTGGTACATCCCACTGCTCTTTTGGGGGTTGTTTATTTTGGTTGAGAGGATCAGCTGAAGTTGGGGGGAGGGATATGCAAGGCCAGGAAGGTTGGGGAGGCAGGTGGAGGTGCAGAGCCTTGGCAACCAGCCAGTCAACATAAGAACGGCCGTACCGGGTCAGACTAAAGGTCCATCTAGCCCAGTATCTGTCTACCGACAGTGGCCAATGCCAGGTGCCCCAGAGGGAGTGACCCTAACAGGTAATGATCAAGTGATCTTTCTCCTGCCATCCATCTCCACCCTCTGACAAACAGAGGCTAGGGACACCATTCCTTACCCAGCCTGGCTAATAGCCATTAATGGACTTAACCATCATGAATTTATCCAGTTCTCTCTTAAACCCTGTTCTGGTTCTAGCCTTCACAACCTCCTCAGGCAAGGAGTTCCACAAGTTGACTGCACTGCGTGAAGAAGAACTTCCTTTTATTTGTTTTAAACCTACTGCCTATTAATTTCATTTGGTGACCCCTAGTTCTTGTATTATGGGAATAGGTAAATAACTTTTCCTTATCCACTTTCTCCACTTCACTCATGATTTTATAGACCTCTATCATATCCCCCCTTAGTCTCCTCTTTTCCAAGCTGAAGAGTCCTAGCCTCTTTAATCTTTCCTCATATGGGACCCTCTCCAAACCCCTAATCATTTTAGTTGCCCTTTTCTGAACCTTTTCTAGTGCTAGAATATCTTTTTTGAGGTGAGGAGACCACATCTGTACGCAATATTCGAGATGTGGGTGTACCATGGATTTATATAAAGGCAATAATATATTCTCAGTCTTATTCTCTATCTCCCTTTTAATGATTCCTAACATCCTGTTTGCTTTTTTGACCGCCTCTGCGCACGGTGTGGACATCTTCAGAGAACTATCCATGATGACATCAAGATCTTTTTCCTGACTCGTTGTAGCTCAATTAGCCCCCATCATATTGTATGTACAGTTGGGGTAATTTTTTCCAATGTGCATTACTTTACATTTATCCACATTAAATTTCATTTGCCATTTTTTTGCCCAATCACTTAGTTTTGTTGTCCCTGATTCGCTGCTGCAGCAGGGCCCTGCCGGGCTTTCTCTGGTGCCCGAGGCTGGCTCCTCTTGGACTCTTCCAGCCCACAACATGCCTTGCAGCCTCAGGAAACAGTGCCGGGGAGGGAAGAAACCTCCCTGCCCTTGAGTGGGGCTGAAGGCGGAAGGATTGGTCCTGGGTGGGCCACATCATCTCGCTCCCCATGTGCAACTGCTGCCGAACTTTGTGAGGCTGCTACAGCCTGCCACAAGCAGCCCCGGACTCCGCCAGTGCCTGCCTCTTCGTACACCGAGCGCCTGCTCCTGTCCCGTACGCTGTTAAACAGCTGCCACGTTCCTCCCCAGAGGCCGCGGCAGGCGATTCCCCTGCATCAGTGGAGGCTGGTATGAGTCAGTCTTCCCCTGCCAGGGTGGATAACGCAGAGTCCAGCCCAGCCTTGGCCGCCACCAGCACTAGGTTCCGGGGCGAGAAGCTGGGGTTAAACAGGGGAATCAACTGGCACTGGAAGCCTGCAGGGAAGAGTGGGAGGGACACAAAGTAGTTCACGTGGGGGCGGCCCCTGGGTTTGTAGTGAGTTCTTACAGGTCAGGCTGCTTGTTCGAAAGGATCATTTCCCGCCCCCTCCCCCAGACTCCCCAGCCGCACACATTAGCCTGGTGAAGAGGTGGCAGTAGAGACAGGAACACACGTGCTCGCTCACTGGGTGAACGGGAGGCCGTACGGCCGGACCCGCTCACTAGCCCAGCAAGTGGGAGCCGTACAGAGGGGGGCACGGGCTTGCTCGCCTGGCGAGGAGGTAGCCTGGGGAGTTACTGAGGCCAGGGCTCTGTGGCCTACAAAGGGCAGCTATTGGCGAGGTGAGGGACAGGGGACGGGAAAACACTCACCAGCTGCATCCAGCATCCCCAGGATGAACATGCTTGTCCATGCCAGGTGGAGGGTTTAAATACCTCCACGCTAGAGACAGACAGCTACAAGGTGCAGCTCAGGGTAAGGGCAAAGGGCTGGAGCCCACCACTACCCCAGTGTGAAGGAGCCGGGTGTCTGTGCCCTGGATCCCAGGCCAGCGCCGGGGGTGGGTTGGTCCGAGGCACTCACCTTGCTCCTGCAGGTAGATCATCCTATCCAGCAGGATGAGGGTCTCCACCAGTGGCGCCAGCAACAAGGCCAGGCTGAAGAAGGCCACCACGTTCTGTTGCTGGGCCAGCATAGTGTCCACACAGGCCCGATCCAGGGGGGCGGCGGGGTCCAGCCCCACGCACTGCAAGCCCAGCTGGGCGTACCTGCCAAGGGGAAATAGCATGGCCCTGTCAGCTCAGCCGGAGCTGACGGGACCCTGGCAGGGCCCCAGCCCAAGACCCCCCTCCGCACTTGCCACCCTGCCACTAGCTCTAGCCCCCAAGCCACTTTCCCATCCCCGAGCAGGGAAGGGAACCCAGGGGTTGTATACCACTCATGCATATACAGCTTTGGGCATCCGTTGTCAGACATAGCATGGGGAGCAGACTGGGCGTGTGCCCAGAGCCCACGAACCCCTGAGTTACCCTCAGGCGAGTCAGTCAGATGGCACGTTTCTGTGCCTCAGTTTCCCCAATCTGTCAGAAGTGACGAGTCGTGCCCCTAAGTTGTTTAAATAGCAATCAATGGGAGTGGAGAGACGGGTGCTAGGAACCAGGGGACAGTTGCCTCGGTCACTTTCAATGAGGTTCTGTATTCAAACAGCCCCCGAGTTCTGGGGAATTTCTGAGCAGGATCAGCTCTCCCATCTCCAGTAAGAAGCCAGAACCAGAGCCCTGCCTCTGGTCTCCCCGGCTTCTAGGGCTGTCGAGATGGGATGAGGCCTGTCTCTGCTGCGTGGCAGTTAGTCAGGCCAGACTATGCTAAGAGACACCGCGCCGGCTGACTCACTCCTCGAAGGCTAGCTGGTGGGCCTTGTTGATGGTCTGCACTCCAAGGCGTCTCTTGGCTGGGTCAGCCGCCCGGATCAGCGTCTCCAGCATGGCGCGGTAGCAGTGAGTCCGCAGGACGGGGCTCTCGCTCCTCAGCCGCAGCACGTAGTCCTCCACGGCGTGGCAGGCCACTTCCCGCGCCTTGTAGGAGAGGGCATGGCCCGGCAGGCCGGCCACCCAGGCGCTCAGGGGGTAGCCATACTCAGGTCGGTGGGCGGAAGGAGGGGGTGGTGCAGCAAGGCCAGGGGGGGTTGGCTCCTCCTGAGTGGTGAGCTTCATGTAGCAGCAGGCCACCGAGGTCATAGCCACCACGTGGGGGCAGCGGGTGAAGTGTCTGAGCAGGGCTACGCTGAGGTCTCCGCATGCGTGGAGGCCGGTCAGGAGCAGCCTGCCCTCCGCCAGCGGCCCCAGGGGATTTACTGCCATTGGGTGGCTCGGTTGATAAAGAGGGTGAGGCCCGTTGGGAATGCAGCCACGGCCTCTGCTTCTGAAGGGATCTGGGGATCCCCTCTGCTCCTCTCTTGCAGCAGCCATGCAGCCCCATCCTCCTGTCCCCTTCTCTCCAGCCTTGCCTGTCTCTGCCCTATCTCTGCCACCCCTACAAAGGGCAGTGGGGGGAATGATCTTCCGTGGCCCTGGCGAGTCGTAGGTGGCACCGGCCTCCGGGGACGGGCCGCTTTCTGCCATGGGAGAACGAGCTGAGTCTATTACTGACCGCGGTGGAAGGAGGAATTCCTGCCATGGTGCTTGGGGGTTGACCCACCCTGCCACATGACTCGGCCCACGGAGGGAGACCTCCCCCGGATCCTGCAGGAAGGGAGAAACAAGGAATCACAGCCAGCCACTCAGCGGTGGTTGTCTGAGCTCAACACTGCAGCAGCTGATCAGACTAAGGATCTGGCTAGGCTGGGGTTCTGCTTTCCAGAGAGGCCAATGCCGGCTGCCTGAGAGGCAGGTGCAAACTGCGCCGTCCCAGTGGGCCACCATGGAATAAAGGGATGTTCCTTCACCTCTGGCAGAAAAGGGTTAACTCCTAACTGCCTGAGCTCAGGATACCCTGGCCGTCCTGATCGGGGGCAGCTCAGATCCAGTAAGCTGTTAACGAAAAGTCACCCAGCAGAGCCAGGATGAAAACCCCAATCTCTGACACCCGGTCCCATGCCGCAGTTACTAGACCAGGGGTGGGCAAACCTTTTGGCCCAAGGGTCACATTGGGGTTGTAAAACTGTATGGAGGGCTGGGTAGCGAAGGCTGTGCCTCCCCAAACAGCCTGGCCCCCGCCCCCTCCCACTTTCTGCCCCCTGACTGCTCCCCTCAGAACCCCTGACCCACCCAATCCCCCCTGCTCCTTGTCTCTTAACTGCCCCTCCCAGGACCCCCAGCGCCTAACCGCCTCCCAGGGCCCTACCCTCTATCCACCCTCCCTGATCCCAGTCCCGACTGGCCCCCTGACCCTATCCACACCCCCACCCCGACAGGCTTCTTGACAACCTATGCCTATCCAACTCCCCCATTCTCTGTCCCCTAACCCCTATCCACACCCCTGGCCCCCTGACCTCTGCCCCTTATCCAACCCCCTGGCACTGGCCCCCTTATCAGGCCGCTCAGAGTAGAATGTCTGGCAGCCGTGCCGCCCAGCTGGAGCCAGACACGCTGCCGCGCTGCTCTGCGGGAGAGAGCAACCCCACCGCCCAGAGCACTGCCCACACAGCAGCATGGCTGCAGGGGAGGGGGGACAGCAGGGGAGGGGCTGGGGGCTAGCCTCCCCGGCTAGGAGCTCAGGGGCCAGGCAGAATGGTCCCGCGGGGCCTGTAGTTTGCCCACCTCTGTACTAGACCACGCTCCCTCAGCTGCAGCCTAGCTTCTTCCCTAGACAGTCTTCAGGGTAAAAATATGAACATCCTCTCCTTGAATGGGCCACATCCTGGATTTCCTCAGGGTGGGAAGCGTCAGGAGGATCTCTCTTTCCAGCGCCGGGTTATCTGAGCACCTCACTAGAAGAGATGGACCCCTGGGAGGTAGGGGACTTAGTCCCATTTCACAGACGGGGAACTGAGGCACAGGGTAGATTAAGGGTCGCTCAAAGAGCCAAAAACTCAACCCAAGTCTCTTGAGTCCTAAACCAGTGCCCTACCCACTAGGCTGTCTGTCCGACGTGAAGAGCCCACTGATCTGCACAGGGCATTAGCCTTAGGCCCCCTCCTCCGCCCCCACTGCACCGTCTACCTTGGCTTGTCGTGCTTGCTCCTTCTCCAGCGCCCACACCAGTTCTCGGTCAAACTTCGTCGCCATGTCAACCAGGCGTCCATCTCCCTCGATCGCCGTGACGGACAAACCCAGACCGAAGGCCAGAAAGCGAGAGAGATGGCCCTTGAAGGGGAACACACACCGACCGTCACCACTGCTGCCGCTTTGGGGGGTTTTGAAAGCTCCCTTCCCTCCCCCTGCACTGGAAGAGTCAAGGTTACTAGGGAGGGAGGGGGATGCATTTCCCCACACTGGGGCGAGTCATGATTTTTGAGTGCTTGCGTTGGGGGCCTGAGGCGGAGTCCTGAGAACCAGCAGCTGAATCAGCACTCTGGTCACTGTACATCCAATTTCTTCCCCTCCCGCCCCACCAAAGGGCCTGATTAAGGGAGGGAATGACTAATGTCTAACTCAGCCTGAGCTGGGGAGAGCTGAGGAGATAAGTAGCCCATTAACTGCAAGAGTAAAGAGCACAAGAGGGGAGTGAAAAGGCGAGAGAGAAAGCAAGGCAGGGCAGCAAAGCCAGGGTAAAGGGACCGCAGAGACACAACTCCTAGGTGAGTTCGGTCTCCATAATCCATTCAGTCCTTGGCCTCTCCACTAAGGCTGCCAGCGAGGGAAGCAGCTGGCACTGATCACGCCGGTGAGTTTTGGGATACGGTCTCCTGGGAAGTGAATTACTCCCCACTATGTCACAGGTGCCATCAGCTGGCAAGGTCTTAGGGTCACCCGCAGTCCAGGGCAGTACTCCAAATGGGTGACATAAAGATGAAAGGAACCCTGTGAGCCAGCCCATCACCCCTCCTATGCAGCAGGAGACAATGCACCTCACCCCTCCAGGGAAGGATCTGGGACACAAAGTATAATGCAAACCACGGAACTACAGGCTCCCAGCGACCTACCTGGCCAGAGCCAATATCTACCACCTGGTCACACCTGGTGATCTCGCTCAGTTTCTTCACCACCTGAGGAAAAGATAAAGGTAGACTCATCAAGGAACTTGTCAGCAGAAAGGCCCAGGCTGTCCAGCTTGGGTGCAGAGAGTTAGCCACCGAAATCCATGTTGCAACACCTAGGGAGCCGGACCGCTTCTCCGCCGACTTCAGGGTACAACATCTTGACAAACTGGGCCTCTTCTATTGGGCTGCTCAGTCAAGGATGCAGCTAGGAGAACCCTCAGCTAGGAGAACATTGGCCAATGGCCTTCGCACTTTTCCTTACCGTGACTCTATGTTGCAACTGAAAAAACTGTGGGGACCCCCTGATCAAGGGAGGACAGCGGTGACTGCTCTTGGACCTGTGTGTGACCTCCTTTCCCTCTGGACCTGCAACTCCCCAGCTGGAAACCCATGATCTTGGCCTTTGCCAGAGGAAGGACTGGACTCAAGCACTGGTCTTCCTGCTCCAAGAAATGCCATTCCTCAGAGCTGAGGAGAGTCACCTTCTAACTAATCTGATCACTTCATCACCCTGCTACTAGGAATTAAACTATGGAGGCTCTTGCTCATTCTGCATTGATGGCATTCCAGCCACATGGGCTGGAGACACAGTGGAGAAACGGGGAACGATACAGCCAGCCATAGTGGTGGATGGAAGGTGCATGATAATGGAGTGACTTGGTGGCACGTTAGGCTGCCTTTGCTTATGATACAGCATTGCTCTTAACGACTTGTGCTATCCTAGTGCTAGGAGCCTCAGTCATGGACCAGGACCCCGTGCTGCTAGGAATCTTCTCTCTGCGGCTCTGTTCCTGAGCACTCCGTGCCTGTTCCAATCAATAGGCATCTTTCCATCATCTTCAGAGGGCTTTGGGTTAGGCCCCTCATGAACAGTCTTTTCATGCAGGCTGTCTTCCAACATAGCTTATGGGGCTGTAATAAGCAGAGACACCAAGTTCTGGTGAGCTCAGTGCCGCAGGCAATACCGAGACCTCAACATTCACCGCACTGGCCACGGTACCATGCTGTCTTCTTTTCTGCCTAGAGGGAGATAGAGCCCGAGCCAAAGGCCTTTGGATTTGATGGAAAGACTCCTGTTGACTTCAGCAAATGCATCTTGATGCTCCTGGGGATGTGAAGTAGGGGAGGAGGCTAGGATGGGAGAAAGCTAGACCCCAGAGATGGGAGTAGACCCAAGGGCTGCTGGATTGGAGTCATCATTCCTACTGGGGACAAGAAATGCTAGCCACAGACCTTCCCGAGCTGCCAGATTTCATGCTGTTTTTTTGGCTTGACGTGCTTCCGGAAAAGGGGGTTAAGCTTCGAGCTCTGACATCGGTTCTCCCTGAACTCCTCTGGCCTCCTGTTCGCTGACGTGCCGCCTCTGCCACGAGGTGTTCTGGAGAAAGCCAATGTGTGCGCTGTAGCTTTAAAGGCCAGCAAGGAAAGCGGCCACACCACGCTGTAACTGGAAGAACAAGGACCGCAGTTAGTGTATGGACAAGGAGTTCCCATTGCTGTCGCACCAAAGGGACTGAATAGACTACAGCTGTACAGATCACTTCACCCACCGGGGAAATGCGACTACCTCTGGAGTAGAATGCAGCAGCTGTTTAACAGCACAGAGGAACAGTATGTGGAAGTTCAGGATGGGCAGTAATGAAGCAAATCATATCCAAGCTGAACTGAATGGGGAATTTAAGGAGGCAGAATGCTGGATTTAGGCCACTGGGAATACCACCCTGACTCTTGCGAATAAAAAAATTCTGTGGTGTCTTTAACGGCCACAAGTCTCTGCCTATCTGTATCTCTAAGCCTTTCCAAAGCACCTGTCAACATATCCAGCTACTGAGTGGTTAGGGTTTCATATCCTCTCTGATAGGCATTTCCCCTATCACCACAGCACTCCCTAGCACCATGCGAGGGCTTTGGTCTAGGACTGACTCAGAGGGAAAAACATCCTCTGTTATAACTGACAATGCAGCCTGCAGACACAAGCCCTGCCTGCGGTCCTATGCCCCTTGCAAACCCCTGCAGCTAAAACAAGCCCGCAGAGGACACTAGTAAAGCCCCTTTAACAGGAGCATGTTCTTACCAAACTTCCTCTGGTTTTCCTTTCTCGAGCAAGACAGCAGCGAGTTGTGGGGAGGGGAGATTGGTGAGCACTGCCCGCCAGGAATAAGGAAGCTTCCCCCAAAGATTATCAGTGAAAAACTCCTGCAGGGAAGAAAGGGTGATGGGGAAGGGGAAAGTTTAGGCAACAGCACTCATCATCCCAGCCCACCCCCAGCACTCAAACCCCAACTGAGATAATGGCCCCATTGTGCTAGGCGCTGTTCATATACATAGTGAGAGACAGTCCCTGCCCCAAATTGTTTATAATCTAAATAGACAAAACTGACAAAGAGTGGGAGGAGAAACTGAAACACAGAGTAGGGCAGTGACTTGAAAAGGTCTCAGCAGGTCGATGGCAGAGGCAGGAATGAATCCCCAGACTTCTAAGTCCCAGGCCAGTGCCCTACATGCTGGACTATGCCGCCTCTCAGCAACGCCCAATCGCGGTTTGAATAGGTCTCACAATGATGTAGGAGTCCACAATGGAGCCATAGAGAGAGAGGACATGGGTGATGTTCACTGCTAACTGCTTCTGCTCCTCCAAAGAGAAGGGTTGGCCGGAGAGCCCCGTCATGGCAGCAGCTGTGGGGTGAACCTGAGAGATGGGAAATGGTGCATGAAGAAAGAGTTAAAACCCCCTAAAAGGAAAAAGGGAGAGACTCACCGAGCAGGAAGGTCTGAATGAATGCGCTTGGCTCCTTTAATTACTCTCTGCAGCCAGGGGCTTCTTATGTAAAGGGTTTGGGGGCACTTCCTGGGGGAGAGGGAAGGCCAGTCCAGTGGGGGCATTCACCCCCTGACATCTCTGCCAGGTTTGGGAGTGGGCTGGTGACGTGGGCTCCTTTACACTAGCAAATGGGCTGAGGTCCAGCCAACTCATTTCCCGTATGATGCTGAAGAGCCCTCTTAAGGTCTGGATCCAAGCTGGCGCCTGAGAAGGGAAGGCCCCATAGCCCATTGCCTCGCGCCACTGCTGCGCTGTGCCGTGCCATACAGGCATTGGCTGGGTGGGGCACTGTGGCTGCACCGTCACACGGCACACTGTGCGTCACCAGGGGTTGCCATGACGTTACACTTACAAGACATTGTTGTGATGTCATGACATGGGGCGCCAGTGCGGCATCACTCAGTGAGGTGTGGCCGTGACATTGTGCTGTGACACCACGTCACTGTGACATCACCCTGAGACATTGCCATGACATTACATTGCAACATCGCAATGTATGGGGCATCAGTGCAGTATCGCTCGGCGAGGCATTGCCATGACACTGGGCTGTGACATCACCAGGAGACGTTGTCATGGCATTACACGGGATAACTGTGACGTCATGCTGTGATGCACCCTGTGACACATACCTAGTGTCGTGACGTCACACCACTGTGATGTCATCGCATGACGCGACGATATGGCATTACCCATGATGCATTTCTGTCTGTGTCGCCAGCAGACGTCACCAGCCCCTGTCCCCGCCCGAGGGAGGCGCAGCCCGAGGCTCCTGCCCCGCAGCGCCTTTGGCCCCATAGAGCTCACCCTCCGCACGGCTAGAGTGCCCAACGGCACATCGCATCCACTCACCGCCAGCTCTCTATGGTCTCCCTCCCCGCAGGACCGCGCACGCGCAAACGCCCTCCCAGCCCCGCGCGCCTCCCGAGGTGCACACGCATGCGCACAATCTCGCCTCTGTGCCTCAGCAGCCTCGGCGCATGCGTAAACTGTTTTACGGCTGACCCTCTCCCCCCCCCTCGCCCCACACACACTCACACCTCCGCCGCGCTCTCCCCTGACGCATGCGCACGACTCTCCGCGGCCCATGCTCCTTCCTGACGTTCGTTGTGTGTCTCTCCCCGTGTGCCCAGCGGCGGGGCCGTTTTCACTTCCGCTTCCGGCTGCAGCTGCCTGGCTTGGTGTGGCCGGCCAAGGAGAGAGGGTGAGGGGGGATGGGGCTCAGTGGGGGAGGGGGAGGGGGTCAGTGGGGGGGATGGGGCTCAGTGGGGGGAGGGGGGTCAGTGGGGGGATGGGGTCACTGGGGAGGGGGATGGGGGTGAGTGGGGGGATGGATGGGGATCAGTGGGGGGAGGGGGTCACTGGGGAGGGGGATATTGGGATGGGGATCAGTGGGGGGATGGATGGGGATCAGTGGGGGAGGGGGGTGAGTGGGGAGGGGGATGGGAATCAGTGGGGGGATGGGGCTCAGTGGGGGAGGGGGATGTTGGGATGGGGATCAGTGCAGGGAGGGATGGGGATCAGTGGGGGAGGGGGTCACTGGGGAGGGGGATATTGGGATGGGGATCAGTGGGGGAGGGGGATGGGGTCAGTGGGGGGAGGGTGTTGGGGATCAGTGGGGGAGGGATCTGTGGGGATGGAGATCAGTGGGAGGATGGATGGGAGATCAGTGGGGGAGGGGGATATTGAGATGGAGATCAGTGGAGGAGGAGGAAGCTTTGGGATAGAAAAGGGTCAGTGAGGGAAGAAGGCATTAGGAACGAGGCCTGGTCCACACTACGCTGTTAAACCGATTTTAACAGCGTTAAATCGATTTAACGTTGCACCCGTCCACACTACACTGCTCTTTATATCGATTTAAAGGGCTCTTTAAATCGATTTCTGTACTCCTACAAAATGAGGAGTAATGCTAAAATCGATATTACTATATCGATTTAGGGTTAGTGTGGACGCAAATCGACGTTATTGGCCTCATTCTTTTACAGTAGCTACCCACAATGCACCGCTCCAGAAATCGACGCTAGCCTCGGGCCACGGACGCACACCACCGAATTAATGTGCCCAGTGTGGACGCGCACAATCAACTTTATAATATCTGTTTTATAAAATTGGTTTTAGCTAATTCAAATTTATCCTGTAGTGTAGACGTACCCTGAGAGGAGACCAGTGGGTGGAGGGGGTATTGAGAGGAGGAGATGGTGGAGTGCTGGGTAGGGACGGGGGAAGAGTAATCACAGAGGGGATTGGGGGTTGATCAATGATAGGGTGGGGAGCAGCAGTGCTGTTGGGGCTGGTAAGGGGTGATCAGTGAGGGAGTCAGAAGGGAAGGGATGTTGGTGAAAAAGGAGGTCATTGGGTGCGGGTGAATGAGGGGGATGGTTTCTCTCTTGGGGGAGAAGTGTCACTGAAGAGGTTATGGGTTCATGGGGGAGGGGATGAGCAAGAGGTGGGGGTCAGCACAGTGTATCATTTTTTAAAAACCCACAAAGAACAAGACACTTCACTGCACCTGCATCTCCCCTGGGGAGAGGATGAGAGAACAAACACGTGGCAGATGTGGGTACCGTTGCTTAATGCATAACTGGAAGGTGCCCAGACGTGGTGCTGAGTGTACGACCCGGACAGAGACTAGACTAGGCAGTAGCAGGGAGTTTGAGTGGAGCAGGATGCACTAATGAAGCACTTGGGGGTCAGTGGGTGGGAGGGTTAGGAGGGGTGAATCTGGAGTCAGAGTGGGCTGGGACTGGGGGAGTTTGTTAGTAAACTTCTTTCAGCTCCCGTGGAGATACGGGCATTGGCAGTGCCCCTAGAATCACTTGCCACCTCTCAGGTACCAGCACAAAGCTGGTTTGGTTGCATCTCCAGCACTTCACTGAAAGGTTTCAATCCAGATTAAAATGGGTTATGCTGAAGGAGTGAAAGCCGTGTCTGTTGTTCTACACACATTGGAGCTTTGGTCTTTTACATACCCCGTATACGTTCCCTAAACCTACATTTTGGTTGGGTATTTTCCACACACAAGGCTAAGGAACCAAACCAAACCAAATCCCAAAGATGAGTCTTTCATTATTGGTTGGTTGATAAACCGTCTAACAAGCTGTCGGATGCCACTCATCCAAATTTCTCATGGTGGTTGTATCTGCTGTAGTGCCACAGACTGATCTCATCAGGTCACAGGCTGAGCAGGGTTGAGTCAGCGTCACAATAATGTCAAACCTAGAAGAGAAACCCAGGGGGTTCCCTGCAGTGTGGTCAGATATTTACTAAATGTTGCACCTGCCCTCTGGGGAAAAGTCCCGGGGCCCATATGCTTTTCTACTGCCAGTGTCGATTTTCAGTTGAGACATAACATGGAGACCTTGATTATTTCTACAAACGTAAGTGTGTTAGTCTTGGTGGCCTGGCCAAAGCCCCAAATCTCAGTCCTCCCTGTACTTTCAGCTGGTTGCTGGATTCTTTACTTCCTGGCCTAATCTGTGGTGTAGCACACACCAAGGAGGGGGCAATTCACTGGGGCATGGAGTGATTCTAATGTGGAGAGAGTTTCTCAAGCACTGAATTCTTCTTATGAGGAGTGGCAACGGTCTTGATTTTCTATTTCAGGTGAGGGCGTGAACCTCTGTCGAGCCGTGTGCATGGGGCTGCCTGCTTGTAGGGTGAAAGAGACTGGGGGCCCTTCTCCATCTTCCCTCCTCCTCATGTTTGCTGCCTTCCTCCAGAACCCACCATGTCGGATTTGATCATCAACCTGGACTTGGGCCTCCAGCAGGCTCCCAAGAGGGGAACCGACAGCAACCAGAAACACCAGCGCTTTGTGAAACGGCGCCGTTTCCTGGAGAGGAGGGGTTTTCTGAAGCAGAAGCAGCTGCCGCCGCCCCAGCATCACCCCCCCAAAGGCCAAGTCTCCCATCAGGACTCCCGCTCGTGGGGGAGGACCAAGAAGAAGTGGCTCGCCGAGGATCAGAACTCTTTCCAGACAGATGGGCTTTCCCATCAGCCAAAAACCTTCCCCAAGGCAAATAACCATTGTTGCTTTGACCAGCCCAGCGCCACCAGAGACTCTGGCTCCGCTCTGCCTTGTTTTCCATCAGGAACGAGGAAGGTGACCTGCAGATCAGCAAAGGCCAGTGGGACCCCTGGGAACTACAGCGCCCAGCCCCTCGCTGGCATGCAGAAATCCAGCCTGCTGAGCGAGTATGACAGCGGCCTGCCCCCAGTGCCCCAGCCGGGCAAGCCCAGCAAAGTGGTGGCCATAGACTGCGAGATGGTGGGCACGGGCCCTGGCGGCCGGATCAGCGGCCTGGCCAGGTGCAGCATCGTGAGTTACCACGGTGACGTGGTGTATGACAAGTACGTCCGGCCCGTTGACCCCATCATTGATTACCGCACCCGGTGGAGTGGCATCAGAAAACATCACATGAAGAACGCCACCCCATTCAAAACAGCCCAGAAAGAGGTAAGTGCCCAGGGCAACGGCTGGGCTTGTAGGGATACAGTAGGGGGCACTTTCCTCTCAGCCCAGCGCCGTGACCGGGAGCACCGTGATGTGCTTGACTCAGGAGGGGGCGCTTTCCTCTCTCAGCTCAGCACGGTGGCTGGGAGCACCGTGATGTGCTTGACTCAGGAGGGGGCGCTCTCCTCTCTCAGCCCAGCACCGTGGCTGGGAGCACCGCGATGTGCTTGACTCAGGAGGGGGCGCTTTCCTCTCTCAGCCCAGCGCCGTGGCTGGGAGCACAGTGATGTCCTTGACTCAGGAGGGGGCGCTCTCCTCTCTCAGCCCAGCGCCGTGGCCGGGAGCACCGCGATGTGCTTGACTCAGGAGGGGGCGCTCTCCTCTCTCAGCCCAGCGCCGTGGCCGGGAGCACCGCGATGTGCTTGACTCAGGAGGGGGCGCTCTGCTCTCAGCCCAGCGCCGTGACTGGGAGCACAGTGATGTCCTTGACTCAGGAGGGGGCGCTCTCCTCTCTCAGCCCAGCGCCGTGGCCGGGAGCACCGCGATGTGCTTGACTCAGGAGGGGGCGCTCTCCTCTCTCAGCCCAGCGCCGTGGCCGGGCGCACAGTGATGTGCTTGACTCAGGAGGGGGCGCTCTCCTCTCTCAGCCCAGCGCCGTGGCTGGGAGCACCGCGATGTGCTTGACTCAGGAGGGGGCGCTCTCCTCTCTCAGCCCAGCACCGTGGCTGGGAGCACCGCGATGTGCTTGACTCAGGAGGGGGCGCTCTCCTCTCTCAGCCCAGCGCCGTGGCCGGGAGCACAGTGATGTGCTTGACTCAGGAGGGGGCGCTCTCCTCTCAGCCCAGCGCCGTGGCCGGGAGCACAGTGATGTCCTTGACTCAGGAGGGGGCGCTCTGCTCTCTCAGCTCAGCACTGTGGCTGGGAGCACAGTGATGTGGTTGACTCAGGAGGGGGCGCTCTCCTCTCTCAGCCCAGCGCCGTGGCTGGGAGCACCACCATGTGCTTGACTCAGGAGGGGGTGCTCTCTCTTCGCAGTCAGTTTGGGGTAAAGGTTTCTGGTGCCTCTGGGAGCTGCCCTTCAGAGGCCTTAAATCCCTGCCCTGCTGGGGCTTGGGGTCCCTTTGTTTCTCCATGACTGGCATGAGGCCTCCCCCATCCTTTCCTGAGGTCCATCAGCCCCAATCTCTGCTGGGGCCTCTAGGCATTACCAGACTAAGAGAGCCACAGGGCCAGGGAGGTCGGGGTGCTCAGCATCTCTGAGGAACAGGCCGTTTGCAGCTACACTAGAGGTTTGAACCCATGCTGAGCTCGCACTGGCTATCCCCAGGCAGTCAGCACCTCCAAACTAGCTGTGCCCAAGGGGGCCAGCGTCCCCTGCTTAAACACCCTCCCTGACCACTGAGAAGCATTGACTCTGCCTATAACCTGTTTTGTCCAAAGCTCACTAGGGGGCGCTCCAGCCCTCCCTTTAATCAAATATGCTGATGCCTTTTTGTTGTTGCCTCTGAGACATGTTGGTGGGTGACGGGTTTCCCCAGTGTCAGCTCGGTGCAGTTGGCTCTCGGTGGCTTTTCGGCACCTTGTGTAATGGTCCAGGGTGCAGCCACTTCGAAGGCCGGTAGTAGCGAAGCTGTAAAACGATGGAGATGGGTTCTGGCCGCGCTGGGGTGAAATAAGCCAACAGGCAGAGCTTCCAGACAAAGCTGGGTCACTGCTGGAACCAGAGACCGGAGGAGATCGGGGGGTGGTTCAGGAGCAGTGTGGGTGACTCAGCAGGGGGTGCTCTCCCCTCTGAGCCAGTGGTGACCCCAGTGCTAGGGAGTGGTGTGGGTTTCTCAGTAGGAGGCACTGTCCCCTGGCGGTCAGTGCTGATCCCAAAGCACTGGCATGGGGCTGGCGGTGCTGTGCTGCAGGGAGCAGCATGGGTGACTCAGTAGGGGGCACCTTCCCCCGCAGAGCCAGCATTGACCCCGATCAGACGGCCCTGACACGTTCCGTGTTGCCTGAGCGCCAGTCCCTGACTTCCCCAGCCCCTGAGCCGCCCTGATTCTCTCTTAGATCCTGAAGCTCCTAGCGGGGAAGATCGTGGTCGGCCACGCCATCCACAACGACTTCAAGGCGCTGAAGTATTTCCACCCGAAATCAGTGACCAGGGACACGTCAAAAATCCCACTGCTGAACCGCAAGGCCGGCTTCCCGGAGAACGAGTCGGCCTCGCTGAAACGCCTCACCAAACAGCTACTGCACAAAGACATCCAGGTACGCTGTGCCTCTGGGACAGGCCCCCAGGCACCAACCATGCCCATGCTTAGCAATGCCCCAGGCCAGGCAGGCAGCCCTAGAAATCTGGGCCCAGGCCCACATCTTCTCTCTTCCTTGCTGCCTGTGCTGTGTCTGGCCATTTCCCCATCCTGAAAGTCCCCCCTGGTTCTCAGCATCAGCCACAGGGAGTCGCTCTAGAGCTGAGCTGCTACTTCAGGGAGGGGCGCCCTTGAGAAGCCAAGGGAGACGCAGTCCCGGAATGG
Source organism: Gopherus flavomarginatus (assembly GCF_025201925.1). Classification (NCBI taxonomy): domain Eukaryota; kingdom Metazoa; phylum Chordata; order Testudines; family Testudinidae; genus Gopherus; species Gopherus flavomarginatus. The sequence continues at coordinate 22,085,257 of NC_066636.1, read as the reverse complement.
AAAAATAAAGTGCTGTCCCGAGGCTGGCCAGGAGGCCTCACTAGAGAGTGAGGTGAGGCATTTCCTCTCCCAGGAGTTGCTTGCTCTGTGGCCCAGTGGATAAAGCACAGGACTGGGGCCCAGGAGTTCTATTCCCCCGCTCTGTCACTGGGTGACCTTGGGCAAGTCATGTCCCCTGTCTGGGACTCAGTTTCCCCATCTGTGCAGTTGAGCTAATGAGGTCGCCTGCTGTTCTGAGTGTGCTGATCACCTAGGGAAGCAGCGAGTGAGGATCAGAGCTGTCGGACGGTCACACTGGCTAGCATCTCTGATTCTAATACCCCTCATGGATCGTGTCTCTCTTCCCTTGTTCCTCACAGGTCGGCAAAAACGGCCACTCCTCAGTGGAAGACGCCAAAGCCACCATGGAGCTGTACCGGGTGATCGAAGCTGAGTGGGAGAGGCAGCTGGCGCTGAATCCCAAGCAGGAGTGAGTGGCCTTGGGGCTTGCCCCAGTGCTGCCAAGGAAGGAGCAGGTCCCGAACCCCAGAGCAAGCGAAAAGGGGATCAGCAAAACGCAGGGCGGGAGGATCCTAGGCCAGGCTGGGGAGTAGGAGTACGGGCCTGGGGCCAGTGAAAGCAGACAAGGGAGAGGCGGGCGGGCAGCTGGGAGCCTGGTGCAGTGTTTCTGACGCAGGTGGGAGTCAGAGGCGCGAGGAAGTAGCAGCCATCATGCGTCACCGCCAGGTCTCTGTTAGCGCACGTGCCTCACCAAGTGCCGCCTCTTCCGTGTTGTCTTAACCCCGGAGGGGAACTGTGCTACCTCCCAGTTGGGGAGCCCATACTTTGCCTGCTCCCTGGTGTTCCCGGCCTGGATCACGCCGTGGGTTCTGCTGGCCGCCCCTCGTGTCCTAGAACCCGCTTGGTCCAGGCTTCTGGGTGGGATTCGTGCCCTCTTCCCATGTGGACAGGCCCCGCATCATGTTCTCATTCTGATCTGATTTCCATAGGGGGCACGGGCCAGGCAGTGAGTTCGAATCAGACCTTTAGGGGAGAAGATCTTGGGGTCTGAAAGTGACGCTGGTAAATAAACGTCTCCAGAGGTCCTTTCCCTGGGAAGGTTTCTGTGGCACCGCAGTGGTGTTTGGTGGCTTCCCTCCAACACTCCCCCCACCATAGCTTTATTTTGGATCAGAAGTAAGGGACTCTCAGAGTTCCCCCACCCTGGGGGGCAGGGGGGATGGGTTGGCCCAGCTGTTTGCGAGTCTCACTGCCTCTAAGGGGTCTGATGAACGGCCCTGCAGAGCCCCAGCTGGTCGGTTAGTGGTGCTGCACTGGCACAGCACTGATTTATCCCAGAGAATCCGGTCCCAAATTCTAGACCCTGGGCATCGGGGCCTGTGCCACCTGCCATTGCCGGGGGATTCTGAGAGTCAATCCTCCCCGGCCCGTTCCCTCCTTGGCCCCCCGCTGAGGCTGGCAGTTACGCTGGAGACGGCGGTGGCTTGTTAATGCAGGCAGCAGGCGAGACCCACCAGACTCATCTCACACAAGGAGAAAGACTCTGCCGAGACACCCAGCCTGTGCTAGGGTCAGGGCAGCTTCCAGCAGTGAGGCTCTGTACCCTGTCTTTGATCCCCTGAGCCAGCCGGCACCACGATGGTGGCCTCTCTAGGGCAGCATGGGGTCACTTGGGCCACTGAAAATCTCATTAGAGGTCTCGGCTGCAGCTGACTCATCTCTGTCCCCCCCTCCCCCCTTGCCTTTGTGAGGGCCGTGCCTCAGCCTGGGGGAACCCGTCTGGGTTGACGATTCATCTCCCAGCACCATGCATGCGGGTCACCCGGAGCTGCTGCCTTCACTCCCTTGAGTCCAGCAAAGGCCCTGATCTGACTCTAGCCAGGAGGTGCTCTACTACGATTCCCTCAGGTTTTGGGGCCGGGCTTGGCTGAGCGTGGCGCATGGGCAGGAATGTCACTGCAGGTTTTGGGACAAGACCCAGGGGGTGGCCCCGAGTTTGAGACAGCAACGGGTGGGATCTTTGAGGTGGAGCAGCATCCGATCCGCAGTGCCTGGGGGCAGGCCACCAGACAGAGAGGGGCTTCTGGGTCTGTTCAGCAGGCAGGACGCGGGTAGCAGACTTACAGTCTGGATGAGCTTAAGGAAATCAGCGGAGATACCCGCTCCCCCAAACAACCCCTCAGGCTCCATGGGTGAACTGTGCCAGACAGAGAACTTTCGCTATAAGGGATGGAGGGAGGAACTTCAGATACAAGTCTGTAGGAGAGGGAGCATGGTCTAGCAGTTACAGTGGCCGCCCAGGGCGTTGGGAGGGTGAGGTTCTAATCACTGGGGTCATCCTGGGTCCAATTCCGCTCTCATTTACATGGGCGTAAGTCCTTTTGACTTCAGTGGAGCTACTCCTGATTTACATTGACATGACCGAGAAGCAACTCAGGCCCAACAGGTGACCTCATGCAAGTCACGCTGCTGCTCTGTGCCTCAGTTTCCCCACCTGTGAAATGGGGAGGATGATCCTGACCTCAGTGCGGTGCTGCGAGTAGAGCTGGCAAACGATTTCCAAACCCACCACTCTTCATGAATTTGACACACAATTTCGGCTGGTCACCAGATGGCCCGAGGTGGCGGTGGGAGTGGTGTTGCCCTGTACGAAGGGCACTCACCCGAGAGGTGGGGGAGAGTGGCTCAGATTCCCATTTTAGAAACAGACCTGAAATGGCCTTTTTGCCACTGAACCCCAAAAGTGAATTATTCGACCCACTGGAGTTGTGAAGTAAAGTCCTTCGTGATCCTTCACTGGGACGACTCTCGTGTGGCAGCTTGCATTTCAGTTTACGATCTCTTTCAAGTAGATTGGCACTGACTTCTTTAAAGGGCTGGATCCTCTGGCATGGTCATTTCCACCAGTGCAAAGTGGGGGTGAAATGTTGCCTCTTCCGAGCCGCCTCCGTTTCCCCTTTGCTTCGTATTGTTGTCGGTGAAGACAGGAGCAGCAGAGTGCTGGAGAACTGGATCCCAGCTTTAGCAGTGGGGCAGGGCTGGCGTCAGCTCTGGGGCTCCGTGGTTGAGCCGTTCGGTGAGAGGGCTTGCCCAAGTAACGGTTACTCGAATTCGCCTTTGCCGTAGTGCTCGGACCAAACTGTTTGTCTGGGGAGCGGAGCACGGTGCTTTTCACATACATATACAGCTCCGTGCACGAGCATCTTTCGAAATCAGAATGTTTCCGGGTCCTTTAATCCCTGCAGCAATGAACCATTCGGTCCTTTGAGGGAGTGATTTGGGTTGTTTGAAAATAAAATATGTCACTATCGAAATCACTCGTCAAAAAATAAATCCTAAAAGATCATTTCATTTCTGCTTCTGCACTGGGTGTGTGCTCACGGGGGGCTCAGAATGTCCGCAGGGGAGCTGTAGGTCTGGTTCTCGCCAGGGGCACTCTACTACAATTCCCATCAGACCCCAGGGCGGGGCTTGACAGTGCTGGGTCATGTTCCTGATGCCCAGCTACCATGGTGATGGGCAGTGTCTGGCACAACGGGGCCCTGATCTCGGTCGGGGTCTGGGCAGCACCTGGCACAGTGGGGCCCTGGTTTTGGTTGGGATCTGTACACCCCCAGGGGGTGGGATCTTGGTCAGACCTCTAGGTGCTATTGTCCCTCTTCCCGGGCCCTTTGCTAAGCCAAATTGAATTGTATAATGCCCCCCACCCGTACCAGCTCCCCAGTCAAACCTGGGGAACAGAGGAAATCATTGCTTGCATCACCATCTCCCCGGTGCCTAGAGAGGAAGTGACACGTGGGGGTCTTTAAAAATCTGGGGCTTTTGTTCAGACTCTCAGCGAATTTGCGGCTCTTCTCGGGTCCAGATGGGGCCAGACTAATGCAGCCGAGCAGCTGCAACCTAGGGGAGGATTTTGATTCCAATCAGGCCCAAAGCTGCCAGGATTTTGGCTGAATTTCTTCTTGCTACTCTCCAGAGTGCAGGGGAGGGGGATGATGGGGAAAGGGGAGGAAGTTGGGGGGGTGTCTGAGAAAGGGGGAGGGGTGTGTGTGTATTGAGGAGGGGTATATGGGCATGGACAGAATGGGGAGGGGAATGCGTGGGGGGAAGGGAGGGGCTGGGATAGAGGAATGCTGGGGGTGTAGGGCAGGGTGTAGAAAGGGGGACGGGGTGTATGTGTGTGGAGGTGGGTGTATAAGGGGGGTTATTCACACTAGTAGAAGTCAGATGATGAAACCCAAGGACCTGCTCCTCCTCCCCTTCCCCCCCCCCATCTCTCCCGTCTCTGCCCCCCTGGAGCTGGGCTGTGCTGTGACCTCCTCTGACAGCTGAGGCTGAGCAGGCCCTGGAGTTACTGGGGGTGGGGGTGGGGGTGGGAGCATTTCCCACATCTTTGCTGCACTGGGGCCGAGTGCCTGGATCCCCTTGATGTTGCTTTTCCAAATCTAAACCAGTCCGGGAGGGGGGTCAGCGAAGGGCCAGCGGGGGCTGGGGGGGGAGGGGAGTGTGGTTGCAACGGCAGCTTTGTACGCTGGGCGGGGCTGCTGGAACAAAGCACGACCACCCCCCCCCCCCCATGCACTGTGCAGGGTGGTTTGGCAGGGCTGGGATAGCAGGGGGCTGTGGGGCAGCGGCAGAGCTGGGGAAGAGAGGGTGGTCCCAGAAGGGGAACAGCAGGTCCAGGGCCGGCAGGTAGCACTGTGGCCAGGGGCCAAATAGACCAGAGGGACTGAACTCTCCTCCCGCTCTTGCAGGGAGGGACCCCTGGCAGGCTGATGTGTTTGGGGAGGAGGGGGTGTGCCCTGTGCTGCCCTCCCTCTCTGGGCTCAGCCCGAGGCCTCCCCCGGCTCTGGACTCCTGGAGCAGGAGAAAAAACCTCCACTGAACAGCCCTGTTCCCGGGCTCCCAGCGAGAACGGCTGCGTCTGTGGCTGCTGAGCTGTTCTGCAGGTATTTAGGCCCGTGGGTGCAGCGCTGGGGAGTGTGGGGGCCACTGGCCCTGTGGCCAGAGCCCGCTCTCGACACCGCTCTTTGTGCTGCCTTAGGTGCTCGTTAGCAGGAGACAGGACTGATTATAACATCTTCGTGTGGTTACAGCAGAGGGGCTCTGGGGAGCTGTTCCCAGCCCTGGGAGTTTGAGCTAATGGTTAGAGCAGTGACCTAGGAGCCAGGACTCCTGGGTTCTAGGCCCAGCTCTAGGAGTGGATGCGCTGAAGCAGTTAGAGCACGTGGCCGCAGGAGATCTGCTCCTTCCCGCCATTGGATATAGACCCCAGGCATCCTGACTCTCAGCCCCCTTGTATTAACCCGTGCGCAGCTCCTGTTGCATTCAGACGGCCCCCAGGGTGCTGCATGTCGAGGCGGCCGGGGGAGCCGGGGCTGATGGCAATTCCAGGCAGCTGGCCCCATTCCAGCCCTTGCAGAATGGGCTGTGTGACTCTGAGCCAGCCAGGAAATAGCAAGCCTAGGAGCTTTTCCATGGGAAGCACTTTTGAATCCGCTCCTCTTCCCCCACCCCCGGCTGCAGAGCGGAGGGGAAGGGCAAGCCGGTGTTAGGGGGCATGGGGTGGCTGCAGCTCCTGGGCTGAGCTGTAGCCGGGCAACACCTGACAACACGAGCAACGGGAGGTGGGAGTTGAAGACACCGATCTCAACACAGGCCCTAGTGCCGTGTGGGCAGCGAATGCCCCACCCCAGGCTCCTGTCGGTGCTGGGGGATGATTCTCAGTGACACTGGGGGACAGCAGGTGGAAATGGCCCCATAAGAGTCCCCACCCCACCCTATTCAGGTGTGGAACTGGGGGAAGGGCCCTGCATCCACTCTGCTCCAGCCCCCCATGGCTACTCCATGCCTCCTGGGGCCATGGGGAGCCAAGTGTAAGTTAGAGCAGCCCAGAGGCTGCTCTGACTGACCCCAGGGCTGGGCTGTACAGCCCCATACAGGGAATGCAGAGGAGACTTAAAGCTACCTTCCCACTTGCCCCCCGAAAGCACAGGGGTGGAGCAATGTGGAACAGAGGCCTGTGGTTTTTCCTTTGGGCCTGATCCTGATGTAAATCAGGAGTAGCTCCATTCCCTTTAACCCCTTCTTTTCTGCAGTTCCCTCAAACCCTCCCCTGCCTGCCTGGAAGGGCCCCTCGTCCCTTTGCCTTTGCAGTCCCTTCGCTCTGCTGTCTAGCCGCACCTCTGCCTGTTCCACAGCAGTGACGGCCTTTCCCCTGAGCCACGGCCCCGACGAGTTAGAACAGGGAGATTTCTCTTGTCTGCACAGCTGGGAAAAGCCAGCCCCGCTTCCTGGGGTGCCCATGTTCTAACCCTGGGGGAGACTCTGGGACCCTCACCCCTCATGGGGTCTCAGACCCCAAATGTCTACACTGCGGTTTCATAGCCCTGAAGCCCAAGCCCCAGTCAGCTGCCCCCGGCCATGCCATGGGTCTTTGATTGCAGAGCAGATGTACCCACAGGCGAGCTGAACGAGGGCTGTCCTGACTGGGGTTACACAGGGAGATGCTGACGGGAGGAGGGAGAGGGTGTCCTGAACCTTGACCCTCCCCCAATGTTTGGCACTTAGCTCTGCTTCTCCAGTAACTGGGGAAGGCAGGTGTCGGGGCACCTACATTGTGGGTGGGTCCCAATCCAGTAGATGTGCTTGGAGGAGTGCTGCCGGACTGGGCCCCATGGGTGAAGTCACACAAACCAGCTGGTGGGGGGAGTGGGAATGGGACCTCCCTTTAGCCTGGTGATATGGGGGAGACCCCGGTACAAGTCCCTCACTCTGCCTGATGAGACAGGATTTGCAGCTGCCAGCCTGTCAGCTATCCATCCACTCTCTCTCCCAGTCCAACACCATAATTAAATAGCTGAATAATTAACTAGGAAGAAACCTAGTCAGTGGGGAGGGCAAGCACCGGAGAGGTTGCAGATCCTCACCAGGCATGGGGGGGCTGGGCCCAGGGGCGTCCCAGGTGAGTATCAGCACTGCTGGACAATAGGCTATAAGAGAGGTGGGGGTGTCCCACCCCCCCAGCTGTGTGTTTGGGGTGACTGCTCTGAGGGCCCCGAGCTGGTAGGTGGCTGCTGAGACACTGACTAGATCAGGCTGCATGGGTGAAGTGGGAAGCCGAACGCCCAGCCTGGTTCCTGGATCGCTTAGGTGGGAGCTGAAGGTCTGGGTGCCCGGACTTGGAGACACCTGGGGTCCTTTTACTGCAAAGTCGTAGGCACGGAGCAGATTTAGGAGCCTGCGGGTTCAGCAGGACCATGGATCACAGCAGGATCTCAGAATGGGATGTAGCCGCCTGCGTGAAGCCCATCCCGAGTTTCTCCCGACCTCAGGTTCCATCTGGAAAAGGGGGCCAGTTCTCCTTTGTCTGTTTTGATTGCAAGCTCTGCCGGGTGGAGACTGTACAGCACCTGGCACAGTGGGACCCTGATCTTGATGATCAGGTGCCCTTCGCCTGGGGACGGGGCTGTGTGGATAAATACAGAAAAGGTTGGGAGGAGCCCAGATGCTACGGGTGATGGGCTCCCTGGATAGATAGGTAACCATGAGAAAGGTGCAAGGCTGGGACTCAGAGCCAGCTCCTCAAAGGGATTTGGGTTCCTAGGTGTTAGTAGCCTAGATACTTTCCCGGATCGGGGCCTACGTCCCCAGCCGGGGTGGAAGTGAACCCAGATTTCCAGAGTCCCAGCCGTGCCCTGGCCGGCCCTGAACCTTAGGACATGGGCCAGTACCCCTAGGTGGAAGAGCCGAGCTAATACCCTCCCCTGGATAAAGCAGCTGCAAGCTCTGGCCTGTCTGAAGTGCTGGGTGGGGGATGCAGGCAGGAAAGTGGTGGTGTGATTAATTAGGGAGGTGCTCCCTCCCCGCAGAGAGAGATGGCTCCTGCTGATAGCACCCAACCCCCCTCCGACTTGTCTTTTGATCTCCCTGTTGCCTGTCACATCCCGGAGCCAACTTCACCTTGGAACTTCTTCAAGTTTTGCTGTGGATCAGGATGGTTTTGGAGATGAGTGTGTTTTACTTCAGGCGGTGGGGGGTGGGTGGGCTTCTATTCCCAGCTCTGCAGGGGTGAGTGTGATCTAGCAGAGTGTAAGGCTGGGAGTCAGGACTCTGTGTGTGTGTGTGCGCGCGCGCGCGCAAAACTCTGGGAGGGAAGTGGGGTCTAGTGGTTAGAGCAGAGGACTAGAACTCAGGATTCTGGGTTCCACTCCCTCCTTTCCTACTGACCCTCTGTGGCAGCTGATCAAGTTGCCACTCTGTGCCTCAGTTTCCCTATCTATAAATTAGAGATCATATTTCCCTACCTTACTGAGGTAAGTTCAGGCTACTTTAGGAAGGGCAGAGTTGGCTGTGAAGGCCATGTACAGTAGTGGAATACTGTGCCAGGCATGGGATCTGTCATTCCTTTCACTACAGCTCTGTCCTCTTATGGTGAGGTGTGACAGCTGTTTATTAGCACTGCTCCCCAGGGTTCAGTCACCCAGCACTAAAATGCAACCACCTCTGGGGTGGGACACAGTACTGGCTTAACAGCCCTCAACAACGCTGTGCAGGCTTCACTCATCCAACACTGAAATGCAACTGCCTCTGGGGTGGGGTGTGGCAGTGGTTTAACAGTACTTAGCAACACTGCACAACGAAGGGAAATTTGGGGAGGCAGGCCAGGGAATGAATCTAATTAGAATTTGGCCAGGAAATCAGTGTGCTGAAGGGAACTGCCCGGTGACCCCTCTTTAAAAATGTCTCCCATAAAATACAGCTGTCTAATGTTTGCGTCCAACTTTTCTTAGCCGATTTGCTGAGGATTTCCAGGGCCTAGTATGCACCGAGTGGGGGGCAGGATGGATTCTGTCAGGCAGCTCTGCAGGCATCACCAGTCACCCGCCAGCATCTGCTTCCCCAGGACCTCTTTCCTCCTGTGCCTCGATGCCTGTTACAAATGAGCTTCCCCCGCCCGACCCACAAACCCTGAAACAGGTTGTGCCAGAGGGGCTGACAGCCTGGCTAAGTGTTGATGAAAGATAGCTTGGTGGGGCCCTGAGGGGAGGGAAACCCACCGTGCGGCTATAACCTTTCCTGCTGTCAGGCCAGGCCATGTGTGAAAATCCAGCTGATGTAGAGGGAGTGCTGTGCAGCAGAGAGCTCAGTAGGAGGCGCTCTCCTCTGGATCAGTACTGACCCCCATGTCCCTGTCGCAGGGAGCAATATCTTCCCTTTCAGAGCTGAGAAACCGGCTCTGATCCCTTTTGCTCTGGAAAGACCAACACCTACACAGGGAATGAGCTGGAGGTCCTCAGAGCCGACACTGCTGGGGTACCTGAATTTCCAGGAGGGTTATTTTTAGTGATATTTGGGCTCAACAGAATTCCGTTGCTAGAATCCCGACGTTTCTTTTTTAGCACATTTTGAGATTTTTATTCCATTTACATTTTCACCAGGGTGCAAAACGATGTATTGATCAGAGATGTTGAGACTGACCAAGTGAAAGCGATCTAACGGGCGCCGCTGCCCCAGCCCCGTTGAGGCCAGCCTGACGACACATGAAGGCAGGACTCGAAGAACTTCAGTTTTCTTACATTGCCAGACTGTAAATTTCAATTATCTTCTTTCCTGAGCTCCGGTGTGTAGGGTGAAACTGACGTTTGTCGTCAATAACAGTCGGACCCTTCCAAGCCTATTTGTATCTCAGTAGCACAAAGAGATCTTTCCCAAGATCAGGTCCCCATGGCGCTGGGCGCTGCACAGACACTCTGAGACAGCCCCTGTCCCAATTCGCTTGCAGCCTAAGCAGACACAGGGAGGCTTTCGAGCTCTATTCGACAGAGGGAAAGCAGAGGACCAGAGGGATGAGGGGAAGCTGTGGCAGAGCTGGGATTTGAAGCCAGGGCCCATCCACTGCCTCAAACACAAAGCTGTCCGTTTGTCCTCAGAGTGTCTCTAGTCTGTCTTTACCCCTGCACAGCGTTGGATGAAATCCAGCAAGTGCTTTGCAAACAACACCAGGCCCCCCGGCCCCTTTGCCTGCTCATCCTGCATGCCCTGACCCCAGGAATAAATGAAACAAGCCATAAGGCAAATAACTTTGGGGTCAGGTCCCTGCTGCCCCTTACTCCAAACTCAACCGGACCACCTCTGTGCTGACCCCCCCTCCTCCCAGAGCCTTTGATCTGTATAGGTTTGTGGGTGTCCTTCATCCCTCCAGAGACATAACAAAAAATCCTATCTGAGATCTGCTCAAGATACTGCCAGGAAAGACTCCAGGCTTAGCTTTCGTTTGCTTAAGTGTTTTCAATCTCCCCTGTGCGGTGGGAATGGCTGGGATGGCGTGAAGGTTAGAAACAGGCCCTGTTTACCCTCCGTTCTCATCCTGGGGGCCCCGCGAACAATGAAAAGTGAAAACACCCACCCGGCGTTATGATTGCAAAACCTCGGGACATGCCAAACTAATTAAGGCCTTTGGCTAGCTCCTTTCACATCTGCAGGGTTTCTCACACCACTCAGGGAGCTGTGTTTGGGGGAGGGGGCTGCACGGCTACAGGGCGGTGGGGGCATTGGAAACAGGATACGGAGTCTGTCACCTTAAGGTCACCAGTTTGAATCTCAGCCGGGCTGGGTGTGAGCAAAAACTGTCGCAGATTTGTTCAGTGACTTGTGTGAAATGAGTCAGGGGGTGGGAGGGGTTGTCTCAGACCGCCCTTTCACTGGACAGGGGACCCCATGATGCTTGTGGGTCTAGATGTCATGGAGGTGGGAGGAAGGCTAGTCCAGTGGTTAGGATGCTAGCCTGTAAAGTAGGTGATAAAGGTTCCAGTCCTTGCTCTGCCAGACTTTAGATTCACTCTGGGCCTCAGTTTCCCCATCTGCACAATGAGTATAACAGCATTGCCCTGCCCACAGGGTGCTGTGAGAATAAATACATCAAAGAAGGTGAGGTGCTCAGATACTTGTACAGCCCCTAGCACCGTAGGAGGTTCTTTGGTAATAGCGGGAGCCATAGATAGATGCAATTGGCTCCCCAGCCTGTTGCACCCGCTCTGGCTGTGGTAGAGGGACCCCTGTGTAGTGGCTGGGCACAGGATAGTCATGGGGAGAGAATGGGCTGCATAGAAAAACAGGGCTTCTGTCTGTGAGGCTGGGCTTCGGTGGAGCAGATGCCAAGGGCATCAGGAGAACAGAGATCTTGCAGTGCCCAAGTCCAGCCCCTGCATCTAGTGCCCCTGTCTGGCTGGAAATAGATGCCGAGGCCAGAAGGGACCAGCATGACTATCTGGTCTGACCCTCCTGCATAGCACAAGCCAGAGGCCATCCCCACAATAATGCCCAGGGCAGATCTTTGAGAATGGAGACGCCCCTTGGTCAATTGTTCCAATGGTTAAGAATTCCCACCATTAAAAATGTACAGTCTGAATTTGTCCAGCTGCACCTCCCAGCTGCTGGCTCACGGGAGCCCTTTCTCTGTGAGATAGAAGAGCCTGTTCATTGCCCGTGTAGGGACCGTAATCAATTCACCCCTTCACCTTCTCTTTGTTACCCTGAAGAGATGGAGCCCCTTGAGTTTACGACTGGAAGGCAGGTTTTCGAATCTCTCCCAAGGCTTTTCTCTGAACCCTCCCCAATTTACCCCTCTTGAATTGTAGGCACCAGGCCTGTACATGCAATCCTAGCAGCAATTGCACCAGCGGCAAATACAGAGGCAAAATGCCCTCTCTGCTCCTACTCGAGATTTCCCTGTTTCTGCATCCCAGGATCACGTTAGCTCTCTTGGCCCAGGGGCATGCTGGGAGCTCCTGTTCAGCTGATTATCCACCGCAACCCCCAGATTTTTTCAGGGTCCCTTTTCCAGGCTGTTCTTCAGCTGCGGTGAGCGAACGGCAGCATGGCCCAATGGGTAAGTCTAGCCTGCAAGTGAGAAGTCCTGAATTCCAGTCCCAGCTCCACCTTTCCCCTGCTGTATGACTTTTGTCACGGCCCTGCTCCGTGCCTCAGTTTCCCCACCCCCTCTTTGGTCTGTTGAGATGGTGAGCTCACCGGGCCAGGAACTGTCTCACTACATGTCTGTGCAGCGCCTGGCACAAAGGGGCTCTGATCTCAGGTGTGGCTTCTCTGGACAAGACTGTACCACAAACAATAACACAGTCATTGACCCAGATCCTCTTGCAATTGCAAGATGCTGACTGGGTGGGTTTGCTCCTATGGGGCAGTCCCTGCTCCATGTTTCAAAGGAAGGAGATGCTGTCCTTTATCCAGGGTCTCTGCTAACATGGTCTCAGATTTTGAGCATCAGGATAAACTGCTGATTCTGAGCAAGAGTCACCCCTGGCTTACCCGCTAGGCATGGAATCCCAAATCACCACCAGACTGCCTGCTCCTGCTGCCTTTAGGTGTGTCTGCATTGTGTGCTTCCAATCAATCAATCAATCAATCAGGTGCGGCCCAGGGGCCTTTACAAACACAGTTCTTTCCCCTTCCCTCTGGCCAAGTTTTTGCCTTAGTTACAGCCTGAGCAGTGAAGCCAGAGAGGGAGAAATCTGTCAGCAATTGCACTCTGCCCTGGTGCCAAAAACAACAGCCCCTGCCTGGACCCATGGCACCAATGCAAAGGTAAGGGGTGTGGAGGGGCTGGTGGGATGTGTGATAGCATGAGGTTATCATTGCTTAGCCAGGAAACACGTCCAACTTAATGGAGGGTGTTGGCCAGAGGCCCTGGTGATGGGAGCAGAACTCCAGAGCCTGCATGTGATCCTTCTGTCAGCTAGTCTTTGGGGAAACCCTGTCCAGTGACCTATATAGCCCAGCCTAGCGGCCAGAGAGAATGGCAAGGTCTGTCTGTCCCTAGCAGCCCTCTTCATATTTATCACAGCCCAGCCCTGCCTCTCTCCTATCACCAGGGCTGCTACAGGCAGCTGTAGGGTTTGGTAACTTTTGATGTGGTGGCTGCATTGAGCTCAGCGGGTTTTCTAGCCCTGGAACTGAAGCTCTGGAAAAGCAGGGAGCCTGCCATGGGATGTTCTTGTAAGGTTTACTTTATTCTCTGGCCAGCAAGGGTATCTGGGAGTCTCCCTTCCTCCCTGCCAGCACAGAGAGCTTGCTCAGTATTGGCAGCCCCAAGTGTTTCAAATTCATGAGTTGGGCCCCTAAAGTTGAGATCGGATTAACACTACAATGTATTGGGTTCTTTTTATTTTCCATCCGATGTCCGAGCCTTGTGGGGGAGGGGGGCATGCTTTTCAGCTTGGCTTTTCTTTTCTTTAAATGGAAGGGGAGACTGCCCTAACCACGTGACCCCAGGAGCTGGAGATTAAAGGGCATTGCCAAATATGGTGGAAGCTGGCAAGTGATGGGTGGAGGAAAAAACTGCAAACCAACAGGAGCCTCTGTCCAAAGCAAAACATGCTTCTCCTCCGTCCGCTCACCCCTCCTTTCAGGGTGAACAGATGGGCTTTGCAGTGGGACCTGAAGGTTCACACGTGTTGGCTGTGGTGGAGCAGCAGGGGATGTGAACTGTAGAAAGTGCTGTAATGCTAGAAGTACCCTCCGTGCTGGTAAAACACAAAAAATGTTTCTCCTGGCCATTGAAGATCCTTGGTGCCTTCTTGTGTGTGCAAGAGTTGGGGGCTTTAACGCCAGAGAGCTGGCTGAATTCTGAAAGGTGTCATTACGTTTCACCTCCATAACTCCTCTCTGCTTTCAGTTGTATCCAAACGTGCCCAACTTCCTGTCCCTACAGTTAAACAGCTGTTGTCCCCTACCCCAGAGATTGCTGCATTTCAGTGATGAGTGAATGATCTCTGTGCCATGTTCTGTGTGGCTGTTGTATGGTTACCATGCCCCACCCCAGAGGTGGCTGCATTCCAGGGACAGGTTTGTAAAATCTTTGCCTCTAGAGAAATTTGGGGCCCATCAGCTGTACCACCCAAGAGGAATTTAAAATATTCCCCTTCAGAGTCATACTCCTGCATATCACGTCCTAGGAGATTTTTACTTTGATTGTTGGCTGCTGCAAACATACCACACCCACAAAGGAAACATGGCCTTTGCATTTATATTTAATTTCTGTGGCATTTTATGGTCTGGGATGTTTGTAGCATAGGTTTTTTTCCTGTTACCATGGTGTGATAGTTAAACTGAACTAAGCAGTGGCGCTTAAAGCATCCAACCTTCCAGATGTTCGACCTTATTCGAGAAATAATGGAGAAGTGAAATAGACATTAAAACAATTGATCCCCAGAAATATTTCAGCTGTTGGAAAGGACCCACTAGCCACAACATAGTTGGAATAGTTAGTGCGTATATCCAGGGGTTAGGGGGAGTGTATGGGAGACCAGATGTGGAGAAGGAAATGTTCTGGTGATGGATGGAGGAGCTTCATGTGGGGACATGTACCAGAGGAATGGGCTAGCTAGTTCAGGTGTTCCGGAGTCTTTCCCAGCCTGTTCAGGGGTTCAAAGCTAGCCCCAAGGCAGTGGTGATTAAAAGCTGTTTCAGAACAACTGTTCAGCTGCCAGGTTCCACTTCAGAGGTAGATGCATTGCACTGATGGAAGGGCTATCCCTCTGTGGGAAAGCCGTGGCAGTTGCTTAAGCACAGGGAGGAAGGGCGGTGTTAGACTCAAGAGCCGGAGTTCGCGGTGTGTAGCAGGGGTGCTGCTGGCCCAGAGGCCGGTTCTAAGGAGGTGGTGAAGCCACCTGCCCTACCCTGGAGGGAGTGTGAGATGCCTCGGGGATCTGGCCCTGAGGGGCTCCTCCCAAAAACCGTTCCAAAACTGGGGCCCTGTCACGGATCCGTGCTAGAAGCCTAGGATATACCTTGCGAAATCAGACTCATGGTCTTCTATTGTGCTGCCTCTGGCTGTCACCTAGAAAGATGACTGCACTAATTAGCAACCAAAGGTTCCCACAGCACGTGGGGAGTTTGTATGTAGAAATCACCACCAGGGCCAGGAAATAAAGTTTATTCTCTTACTAACCCTCTGGTGTGTAATGCAGCTGTCTCTGGGGTGGAGCATGCCGGGTTGCGTCGGCGTTACTATGGGCTTTGGTAACACACAGTGCGGAAGTCCATGGAGGTAGGAGGCGCCTGAGGTAGACTTGGCTCAGGCTATAGCTTTAAATCTCGCAGAGAAAGTACCACTGGCTCTAGTTGTAGCTCCAGCGTTGCTGAGAGCCTCACAAGCACTAATGGATTTGACCCTCCCAGCACCTCTGGGGGGGCGGGGTTTATTCCTATCCCCATTTTACAGATGTGGGACTGAGAACCAAAGAGATTCGGTGACTTTCCTAGAGACTCTGGCTAAGCTGAGAGTTCAACCCACTTCTCCTAAGTCCCAGCCTCATGCACCATCCCTTCCACCTCTTCCTGTATGAGAAATTGCTCTTCCCCTCCCTGTCAGGGCACAGGTTGGCTGAACCTACTGGCTGCTTTAGTTACCTCCCAACAAGTCTCTGATGCAGTCTAGCTCAGGAGGGGTGGTGATAAAGTGATAGCAGAAGTGGTTACTTGCCCCGCTGCTCCAGGAAATGTGTAACCTGGGGGGCGTTATGTCTAGGTAACAACTCCTCTCTGGGTAAGCTGCAGGGAGCAGGACCTTCTGCCACTTCCTGAGGGAGGTGACTATGCACAGAAAGTTGGGGTGGAGCCAGGAGCAGATCCCATGTCTCCCAAACTCCAGTCCAGAGACTTAACCGCAGGGCTATCCTTCCCCTTTCTTTGGTTGCGCTCTCGTGATCTGATCTTAGCCTGCTTCCTTGCACGACAACGGGCCGCTGTGCAGGGATCCAGCCGAGTGGCCCTCGTGCCAGAGCGACCCAGAGGAAGATGTGAAATTGACTAGCACCAGGAGCTGTTTTGCATAATGCCTGCTCGCAAAGATGAACTGTATTATATGGTTCCTCTTTGTGTTGTCTCCAAGGCCTTGCCAGTTCCTCGGGCATGCCCAGCGTCTCTCTAAGGCCTCGTCTATGCTAGGAGATTAGGTCGGTATAACTACATCGCTATGGAGTGAAAAAAATCCACACCCCTGAAAGATGCCATTAACTCAACTCAACCTAACCAGCAGTGTAGACAGTACTAGGCTGATGGGAGAATTCTCCTGTTGACCTAGCTGCTGCCTCCTGGGGAGGTGGGAGCCAGACCCCTGTGGTTTTAAGTGTAGACAAGATCTAAGAAGCTGAACTGGGATGGTCTTAATACAGAACTCAGCTCCTGTTTAGCCACAGAAATAAGTGGTCCGATTTTTTTCAAAGAGCTCAAGGCCTTGTGTGCTGATCCTCTTTCGCAATCTGACCCTCATGAAGGGTCCTGAGGCCTGGAATATCTGGCCACATGTGTCTTGTCCCATACTGATCACTACTGGTCCTGCGACAGCACCTCCTGTCTGAGGAGCTGTAGGGATGCCAGCCCTCCAGGATTGTCCTGGAGTCTCCAGGAATGAAAGAGTCATCTTTAATTGAAGATTATGTCATGTGATGAAACCTCCAGGAATGCATCCAGCCAAAACTGGCAACTGTAGATCTCCCTGGGCTTTCCAAAAGGATGGGTGGGGCTGGTTTTCCTGCAGCCCTGCCAGGAATTGGCTGGAGGTGACAACCTCTAATGGAAGGTTTAATAGCCACACCCTGGAATGGAATGTAGGAATTAACAGACCCACGTCCATTCAGCCCAGTATCTCGTCTCTAAGGCCTTGTCTAAATGGTGGGGGGAGGGCAGGGCCAAGGTATCTCGCACTGAGTGTTTTGCACACTACCTGTTGCAGCTGAGAGAACCTGCAACACTTGTGTCCGCATGCAGCTGTTTCCTACTTCATTGTGCCTACACTGCGGGGACTTAGTCTGGAGTAAAGCGTTCTGGAGGGAGCTTTGCCTTGCTGCTGAGCTCTCTGCATTCTGGGATGTTTCTCGCTGTGGGGTACAAGCAACTGGAATTCTGGGACTTAAGAGGATCAAACTCAAAAATTCCCCGATTCAGAGGGAGGCGCAAGAAACTCCTTAGCGAGAACCTACAGAATCTTGCCCATGGAAGAAATTTCTTCTGAAGCCCCGGTGGTTGGAGCTTCGACCCAAAGAATCGAAGGTGACAGGTGCTTTCACAGACATCTAGGGCTGGATTCTCAGCTGGGATAAAGCCACCTCTGAAGTCAATGGCACTCCAGCAGTTCACGCTGGCTGAGGATCTGGCCCCAAAGGCAGCTGCATGCCCATAGAGGACACATGTCCACCAGACCCTAATCTCCTGGGTTACAACTTTACGATCAAATGTTCCTCAAACACGAACTAACCAAACATATTAATTCAATTGTTAAAACCACATTCGTTCTCGCAGCCTTTGAGCGTAAACTTTTATTTTTGTTATACAAGCTGCTGAAAGCCATTTGATAAAGTCACACACGGGATGGATCAAGGGTTACGGTCTCATCTGGAAGGATTTATGGCTGCCTGTAACAGAGATCTTAGACACCACTCCGTCTTAGTGGTGTAGCAACTTGGGGATTCGCTCTGTAACTGTCTGCACCAGCCTGAGACTCAGGGATTGACTCCTGGATTCTTTCCTGGCTCTGCTAGGTCAAGTCACTTACCCTCTGTGCCTCAGTTTCCCCTCTCCTCCTTTTGTTTGCAAGCTCTTTGGGGCAGGGGTCTGGAGGAGGTGTGGCCTCTGACTTAGCCATTCTCTGTTGCTACAAGTTGCAGGGGGAGGGTGCACGATAGGCCACACCCCTATTCCTAACCTCGGGCTGCCCAAGGTTACAACATGGCCTTCCCAGCAGCAATCTAGGGGACGTGCAAACAGCCTGCTGAGTGTGTAACAGGCCCCCCTCGGTGCTGATCCACAGAGGAGATGAGTCTGTTACTGCCCCAACTAGCTGGATGGTTCTGGAGATCCCTGGCTCAATCCCTGATACATCTACTATGATCTGGGGCAGGGGCCAGTCTGGCCCTGTATGTGTCTGGGATGATAGAGCTCAGAGCTCATTCAGGCTAAAGGAACAAAGCCTGACATCATCCGGTGTCTCTGCTTCATAAGTAAGTTAAATCATTTGGTTTTTTATGACCCTGGCAAGGTGAAGGGGAAAACTCCTGTCGCTGCCTGCACAATGTCCATGTGCTTCCGGAATCCAACCCTCTTCTGGCCTCTTCTCTTTCCGTCTGCCTGATTCCTAGAAAAGCTTTTTCCAGCTCCTCCCCTGCACCAATAGCCAGCCTGTGGTGAAATGGATGTGGCCCAGGGACCAGCTGTTGACTCAAAGTCCCCCATAAGAGGAACATCTGAATCCAGACAGAAGAAAAGGAATATGGAACATAGGGATCACCTGGCTGGATCAGATCACAGGGTCCATCTGTTCTGCTGTCTTTATTCTGATACTCACCAGTACCAGCTGCTTTAGAGAACCCAGCAACAGCAGAGATGAAATTTTTCCTCAAATGTTCCTTCCTGACCCCCAGTAATTAGTTGTTGGCTGATGTCCTGAAGCATGAAGGTTGGACTTGACATCCCTTTCAAAAGCTGTTTTTGGGAAAGCCAAGTTTCTAAACTCCATGGTCACAAATGACTTAATATGATCACCAGGCTATTTGCATGCAGGGCTGTGCTCTGCTGGGTCAGATGTCACCCTGTGCTGGGGGCTGGGTTTTTATTTCCTTAGGCTAGATGGAGGGAAGGACTGGAGGGTGGCAGTGGAGTAGCCTGGAACAGCTAACCCTGACGCTAGGGATGGACAAAGGGACTTGGGTGGAATAAGCCATCCTTGTGGATTGTATTGCAGCAATGCCTAGAAACTCTTACCCAGATTAGGGCACCATTGTGCTAGGGGCTGTACATATACCTATTGAGAAATAGTCCCTGCCCCCAAGAGCTTATCTAAATAGAGAAAGGGTGGGTAGGGAAACTGAGTCACAGAGCGGGGAACTTGCCCAAGGTCACCCAGCAACTGTGGCAGAACCAGGAATGGTACCAAAGTGTCCTAGTTCACTGCACAGAAGCCCAGCCTCTCCTCTGGAGGGATCCACTCAGAGTATCCCCTGAGGACAGTTCTCCGCTCCTTTACAAGAAGGCCAGCGCCTTCTCCCCGCCCCACTCCACCCCCGTGGTTGATCCAGGCAGGTTACCCAATCTGTTTGTGAGGGTACCACTTAAAATAACCCGGAATCAGGTTCCTTCCTTTTCTCTCCCTACGAGGTCCTTTCTGCTACTCTCACGCCGAGATGTTCCTGGGTCACTTTGCAGGTACCTGATCCTCAAGGCCTGGCCCCCACTTCCCCGAGCTCATTCCCACGAGCCACAAGGCTCAGGCAAATGGACAGCGCAAGGAAGCTTTCAGAGGAACTTTCGTTAGAACAGGGGCAACGACTTCCTTCCTTGTCACTGAAACGGGAAGTCGTAGAAACGTCTGAGAGCTCCAGGGCATAAAAATGATAACTGGCCGCAGAATGGCAGGAATGTCATCTACATGCTCCGAAAGCAACCCTGTCCTGCAATCCCCGAGCATCTGCAAACGCACTCAGGGGGCTGGATGGCTCCGAGTAATTCTGGGGATCGCCCTGTACTGAGGACAGCTCCCCCGCAGCATGTTGTCAGGCCAAATTCTGCTCCCAGTTCCACCTGGAGTAACACTAATCACAGCAACGGAGGCTGTAGGGTCTAGGTTTATTTATCCTTTCTTTTAAAAAGAACAGCCAGGGCTGGTTCTTCATGGGGCCCTTGATTTCTCCCGTACCCTGGCTTGAGAACCCCTGGCTCAAGGGACTGCAGATGGCGCACCAGGATCAGTCCAAGCCAAGTTGGCAAAACTGTTGTCAGCTGACGGACGTTGGGTGGCTCTGTGTGAAAGGAAAGCGGGGGTTTCTAAGGGATAAACCTCCTTAAGGCAAAACAAAAGGGTCTGTTCGGTGCAGTTCCTGGCCTGCTGAATGTCGCTTCCCCGCTTCGTGCCTCAGTTTCCTCATCCGTAAAATCTGACCTCCTTGGTAAAGCGCTTTGCGGTCTGTGGATGGAAAGTGCTAGGTATTGCTGTTACTTACTAAAGCCTCTGGCACTAACCAGCTGCATGGTTGGCCGTCTGGGCACAATAGCCAAGTGTAGAATGAGTCCTGGAGAGTGAGTCCTCCAAGTCAGGCGCAGAGACGCTGTGTTGGACACGCTGCCCAGGACGGCGCTGGCGTGGCTTTTCCCAGCACTGCATCTGCGATCTGATGCTCAGTGGAAGCCATTTGCCTCCGGTTATGTTAGACCTCTCCAGGGGTGGGCCTTTCCTTGTCCTGGGGCTGGAGGGCTCCGCAAATAAGCCGGCGATGTGTTCTTTCCCAAGTTGCAGAAATCAAGAGGACCCAGTGAGTTTACCCAGCACGCAGGCACCTGCCATGGTATTTACCCTGGCTCTTTCCTCTACATCCCAGCACAATGCTAGATTTTACCCCCCCTTGGTACCGGTGGAGGCGTGGGGCCATGGGGAGCCAGTTTGCCTGGGGGTGAGAAGTCAGTGGCGTTGCCACCTCAGCTTTCAGACAACAGGGCCACGTGTCCCATTCACACTGAGGCTCCTTTCTGGCCAGCGTAAGGCGACGCTGCTCCTTGGGGGCGGGGGGGAGTGGGGATGAGGTGCATCCCCTTAACTCATCCAGGGAGGTCTGGGGGTGGTAGCTGGACACAGTCCAAGGCAAAATTGCTCTAAGAGTAATGGTGACTCAGAGGCCTGGTTCTCCGGCTATCAAAGGCCGGGAGACAAGATCGTTCCGTAACGGCCGATGCTCACAGCTAAAGGGGCTGGTGGCATCTCCCAGGGGGCCAAAGTGGGGTCTCTGCATAAGTGCTGGAGCTAGGGGTGCAGGGGGTGCTGCAGCACTCCCGAATTTTGAAGTGGTTTCCATTATTTACAGGATTTACAATTTGGTTCAATGGCTCACCACACCCCCACTATAAGAATTGTTCCAGAACCCCCAGGTCTCTGACTGGGCTGAGCTAATTCTGCCCCCTCAGCCCACTCCCAGCAGAGCTGGCCTGAGGTGCTGACCGTTCTTAAAGAAAGACTAGGTGATCAGACAGGGTGAACGTGGGAGGGGGAAAGCAGGAGAGGGAAGCAGGGAGCTTTTGTTCTGGCCTGTGTTGCTTTCCCAGTCGAGGTCAGCCAGGGTTCAGAGCTGGCTGCTTATCACCCAGACGGGCGTCCTTGGGGAGCCGGTCACCGCGGGTTCCCCCCTTGCGCCTCGCTAGCACTCAGACTCCTGGCTGCCGGTGGCACCACCGGGCAGGAAATGTGGAGCGAGGCCAGCGGGGCACGGCCGGGGGCGGTGGGTTCCAAATCTTGCCCTCTGAGCAGCGGTTACGTGCTGGAACCCATTCGCCTCCTGGGGGAAGGAGAGGGACCGGACCACCCCCTTTGGAGAAACAACCGTCTTCCTTTCCCCGCCTGTGGCCGTGAGGCTGGGGACCTGATCCTCTCTGGTTGAACAAAAGTAGAAAGGGCCTTCCATGCCCAGCCACAGCATGGTGCGGGAGCCGGAGGACTAGGTCCTTGCCACCCCAGGCATGCTCAACCCCTGCCCCTCAGTCAAGTGATGCATGAGAAACCCAGCACCCTGGGCAAGGTACGGGTCTGCAGATGGAGTCACGGGAGCTGGGCCTCCAACCTGGGCCCTTGGAAGCTAAAGGACCAGGCCTCTTAACGCCAAGGCAGGTGCAGTCGGTGGGTTAGGCGCGAGTTACACCAACCCCCAGCCTGTCCCTGAATCACACAGAATCAGAGGTCACTTTATCCACCTTCCTGCCTCGCCCCGTGGGTTGGTGGAGAGCGGGGAGCTCTGGAGGGAGGGGTCCAACTGTGTTTCCACTGGGACACCTGAGGCCTGGCTTCTGTTCCTAGCTCTGCTGGCTGCCCTTGACCAAGTCACTATGCTGCCCTGTGCCTCAGTTTCCCCACTTGTACAGAAAGTGATACTGACTTCCTTTGTTAAAGTGCTTTAAGATCCACCTCTGACATGTACTAGATAGCAGCAGCCAGGTCTTTATTTCCTCCAGGGAATATAGTGACAAATGCTCATTGTGGCAGCCCAAGAACCGTGGGTATGGCCAGCTTACTGGCAGCGGCCAGCAAAGCGCCTGTTATCCCCCCATTCCATGCTTCACTCTTGGCCTGAAGGAGGCCTGGATGGGATGAGACAGCAGAAAGGAGGAGGGCTGGCCTGGTGATTAAGGTACAAGGCTTGGTCTCCAGAGATGAACTCCCAGCTCTGCCACAGTCTCCCTGTGTGCCCTTGGGCAGATCGCTTTGTCCCTGCACCTCAGTTTCCTCATGTGTAAAATGGGTTTGCCAACTTGTCCCCAGTTGAGTCTGTAAAAATGTCTCGGGCAGAGCCGCAGCCTCTTGTATGTGGAGTCGGCACCTCCAGACAAACAGGCCCGAAGCCTGGGGTGCAGATCTGAGCAGAAGAGTTGGGGCTTTGCATGCACCCGTGTGAAGGACAGTGTGGGGTGTGTGTGTGTGAAGTTCACGATGTTAAACACTCCTGAACGGACACGCAGCCGGGGCGTTCACTCCCCCGGTGCTGGCCTTGGGAGCTCTGCCCCATGGTTGGATGAATTCCAGCCTCTTGGAAAACTCTCTCTCTCTCTCTCTCTCTCAAAACTGGCCCCAACCCCATAGCCTGGTCTCCTCCCCGTCCCATGTATCCCTTGCCAGCTGATGGGCACAAAGAGAGACAAAGCTGGTGTCTGCCGCTCCCCACAGAGAGACCCCCAGCCCACCTCAAAGCTCTCGGGGGCTGAATAGACCAAAGAAGGATCATGCTGTTTGTGGCGGAGGCAGGGATGGAACCCAAATCTCTGGTGCCCCATGGCCACTCTTCCTCTCGTCCAGCTGTGCCATCTCATCACCCCCGCAGCTGGCAGTGCGCGGTACCTCGCCACCGGGCACAGCCCACTGCTCTCCCTGAGCCCTCGAAAGATGAAAGGCCTGTCCGCTAATCCGGGCTGGGGGAGAAGGAAGTGCCTGTCAGATGGGCTGGCTTTCTTCATTCTTTCCATCAATTAACACCCCCCTGGGGCAAAAGACCTCGCTGCTGCAGAGGGCTAGCCAGCCAGGGGAAGGGGAGCAGGAGGCCGGAGGTGTGGGGGTGGCGGGCAGGGGAGAGCTGATTTTTCCAGGCCTAAGCAAATGTTGAGAAAGGGGGCAGGGTGGTGGGCTTGGATCCACCAAATTGCCCCTCCCCCCCCCCCCCGCTTCATCTTTCCTTCTGCAGGCCCTGCTCTACTGGCTGTTTATTCCCCAACTGATCCTACAGGGTTTTATTTCCCCCTCCACCCCACCCCCACACACAGTCCCCTGGGAAATTGAGGATAGTACCTGGGTGGCACCTGCATCTAGCCACGCCATCCGCCCCCACCCAGCATGGAAACCGAGATTGTGCCGCTTAGCTGAGCCAAACGGTGGGATGTGTGTATGTGTGGGGGTCTTCAATTCTCCCCTGGCTGGAGCAACCGCCATCCATTGCTCTAGCTCATCCTCTGGTTCCCAGATCCCTCTTCCCCTTCCCTCCTTGCTCCCCCAGTGCTACCTCGGCCAGAGTTAAATGGAAAAGGCAGCTGAGGCCAGCCCGGGGAGCAATTCCCTGTACCGCTTCCAGAATCCATCCCCCGTTAGCTGTGGGGTTTTGTGGGGGGGCACTTTATGAAACAAACTTCTCCCCCCTTTACAAATAGACCTTCATTAAAGTACAAAGGAAGCATATCCTGACAGTCACCCCAGGGGAGAGCGGGTGTGCAGTGGAAGCCCCGGGGAGCGAACTGGTTATTTATTTGCCAAGGAGGAGGGGAAAAGAAAAGCCGTTAAAGTTGAAGGCACAAAGGAAGGTGAGATTCAAGAGAGGAGAGCACTTGGGAGCCGTTGTGTCTGGGCTAGATTGGGAGGCAATTGAAGCAGAGGGTTTACGACCCGGGTTATAAATGGCTGGTCATTAAAATTTTTTACGTCTTTTGAAAATTAGAACCAGGCAGGCCCAGCCCCATCTTGTCGGCAGATGTTGGACGAGCCCCTTCGAACGCGGGGAAGGCTCCTTGGGTTGGGTTGTTGGCACGAAACGTAGACAGTGGGGTCAGAGAGCGGCTGGCACGTGGGAGGGGTCGCAGCTGGGCGAGGTTCGGCCCGGAGAGATCTTGCTAGCATGGAAACTAAGCAGCGAGTGGACCAAGTTGGGATCCAGAGCACGTGACAGGTCGGGAGGGGGGGGGGGGGGGGATCCTGATCTAATGTGGCTCTGAATCTGGGAAGTTTTATGTCTCTCTGTTGGAGACAGAGCCCTTGCGAAAAGGAACCCCTGGGACCTGTGAGATCGTGCACTTTAAAGGGCCTTGATCTCTGTTCTATGTGAGTTCTTCTTCTGCGTGTGCAGTAGAGTGTCTTGTTTTGATAGGGTCCTTGGGGGTGAGGGTTTTGTTTATTGCAGACAGGGCAGGCCAAAGAAATGGATCGGGAGGTGGGGGGAGTTTGTGATGGGGCCCTAGTTCCTGGAATTCATTCCCCTGGCATGGACTGGCCCCAGAAACGTGCCTGTCTCCTGCCCCGATGGGACAGTTTCCATTTGGCCAGAGAAGCGGCCTTGTGGATCGAGCTCTTTTTTTGATTTGCGGGGCCCAGACCCCGGAGTGCCTTGATGCCAAGGTCTCGGCCCTTTACATTTTTACTACCGTGTGTGTTGGGTTGTCGTGTCCGCCAGGGCAAAGCGGGCATACACAGCTGGTGTATCAGAATGTTTTTCGGTGTAAACAATAGTGTCAGGTGCTGGGCAATGAGGAGTCAGGCCCTTTATCCTGGCTGTAAAAGGTGCTTTCTTGCAGGAGAGCAATTATGGCAGCAACCAGCAAAGCACATATCAAACCGCCCCTGAACTTGGGGACTTTGGAGCTCACAACCTTTCCTGGCAGGGGGACGATGCATCGGTATCCTGCTGATTGACTCTGACAGCCTTCAGCCTGGCAAGGAAGCTCTGCTTTCTCCCCGCCCTGCCCAAAGGGGACGTGAGCAGGTGTCACGAGCCCTGTCCCTATGCTTGTGCTGGAACAGGCCGGTTCTGCCACTCTCCGGACGCTCTGGACCGTTACACTGATTCCCGGGGGGCAAGCGATTTGGAGGGAAGGGCTGGTTGGTAGTGGAGGAGTGGGGGTATGAAACAACCCACTGAATCCTTTGTCTAGCCACAGCAGGCCTGATTCTCAGATATTCCATTCCGGCGCTTGGGCAGGGAACGGGAAGTTAAAAGTGGCTTTAAGCTACTAATGTGCGTCCCAAATTCTGGGAGCGCGCAGGACCCTGCTCAGCATCCAGTGTCAATTAGAGCAGCCTTGGGGCTGCTCTAATTTACTCTGCCTTTCATGGCCCCTGGGAAGCACAGAATACCCATAATGCACTGTGCTCTGACCATGCCCCCATGCTGGAGTCTGGAAGCAGGGCTGGGGCAAGTCACTTACATCAGGTCCACACTGGCTGGGTAAGCCCCCTGCATAGGGAGGGGAAATTTGGGGGGTCATTTCCATCCTTTTAAGGCTCCTTTAGGCTGCCAGAGCTGCACGCAGGGGCCCGACTGTAACTGAGAATCTGTATTAGTAAAGAGGGAAATTTCTCCACTCACTCTAATAGGAGCTGGGTCAGGCCCTGAAAGGTGGTGAGATGTACTCGCTTTTCATGCAGCTACGTGGCACCCGGGGCTTTACCACCGGCCCAGGCTGGCAGGGTCCCAACTCCACCCTCCTTCCCATCTTGGCAGGATGCGTCACAGCGAGTGTGTCCAGCTGCATTTCATTTCCCCCTGCAGAGCAGGGAGCGTGGAATGGAGTCAGTCCTGCTTGTCCAAACAGAGGAGCTGGCTGGGTCTTTCTATGGCGCACGGGACCTCGGCTTGGGGCCAGTAGAAAGGGATGAGAGGCTGGGACTGGGAAGCCGCTGGTTGGGCCAGGGCATTGAGTTGAGCTGGGATGAGTTTGCATTGGGATACAGGGAGAGGGGATAACTTTCCATGTCTAGCAAGGGAATCAATCTCTCAGGTGTGGCCAGTCGTGGTGACCACAGGGGATGGCATGGGAAGGGGGTGTGGAACCTGGGAAAGAGAAATTAGCCAGCTCCACCCAAATCCCAATGGAAAATAACTGGCTGGATCAGGTTTTCATGAACCTCCAGGTGGCTTATAGAGGATTTCAGGATTGCTGGCCCCAAACCTCCAAATATCATGAGCTTTTCGTAAAAAAAAAAAAAAAAAAAAACAACTCCACCATTAGATATGAATAAATCACTGTTGGGTTCTTCTTTGCCTTCCACTTTTTTGAGCCTTTAGGGGTCAAGTTGTCAAGCTTTTACGATTATTAGGTGCATTACTGTAAAGCCATAAACCCCTTTGTGCCAGGGTCTGTACAGACAGAACAAAACCCCAGCCGTGAGTAAGTGACTGCCTGGGGTGCCAGGGAAATGTGAAACATGTCAGTGCACTGAAGAATCAGGTCAAGATTATTTTTTCTTCCCCCTGAATACCACCTCTTTTGCAAAGTTGAGTTGCGCTAATTGAAATGATCGGATGCAGCTCCTTTGGCTTTTGGGACTCACCGTGCTCTGAATCATCACGTTGCCTCCCCCAAGGAAGATCTTAAGGCCAATAATCACATTGAGATGTGAAGGGCTGAAGGTCCCTGGGGTCTGTCATTACAAAAATACACTCCTCCCGTCTCTTGCCAGACCTCCGATGTGATGAAGGGGAGATTAGCAGGAAGCCAGAACTGGGGTTCTTGTAGCCAGGATCTGGGCCCCTTTGCTCATAGTGAGAGACAGCCCCTGCCCCAAAGAGTTTATTACCTAAATAGACAAAGCAAACAAATGAGGGGAGGGGAAACTGAGGCACGGGGAGGAGTACTTGCCCAAGGTCACACAGCAGGTCAGTGGCAGGGCTGGGAATAGAAACAAGGTCTCCCATTTTTGTGCCTTTTCCCTGAACAACACTACTTCCTTATATATTAACGTCCAGCCCCCAGGCCAAAGTGAATTGTATAATATCTCAAGGTGCCGTCCCGCTACGGTGTCGATCCCTGAGCCCCTCTGAAGTCAGCAGAGCTCTGCCTATCCAGGGCTTTTTGCAGAGCTGGGATCCAAGGGCTTGGTGTATCCTGGCCCATAGGCACTGCCAGGCTGCGTGAGACCTCAGGTCTATCTCATCCTGTCTGTGGTGGTGGCCAGCAGAAGCTGCTTCAGGGGAAGGTGTAAGAACTTTGCGGTAGCAGATGTGAGATAATCTGCACCCGGAACATTAGGGCTTATTCTGATCTCTGAAAACTAGATCTGTGTTTATACCCTGAAGCATGAGGTTTAATTTTCCCCTCTCATAATTTCCATTAATGATGGTACCTCTAGATAGCCTTGTTATGGAGTTCAACAAAGTGCTGTGAAGTCTAGTGGATAGAACACTAAATTAGAAATCACGAGACTGGCCTCTGTTCCCAGTTCTCTCACTGGCTTGCTGGGTGACCTGGCGCAAGTCACTTTCCTGCTCTGTGCCTCGGTTTCCCCTTCTGTAAAATGGAGCTAATGATACTGACCTCCTTTGGAAAGTGCTTGGAGATTGAATACTTATTAAATATTATTACCACTTCTTCCATAGAGCCTTTCAGGAGTCAATGTTATTTTATATTAATATCTGTATTTATTAGGGTGGATGGGGTTGTCAGGGAGGGGTAATACCTCTGATGGGGGAGCAGTCGTACTCCTAGGAGTACCTCATCCACTTTGGTCCCCACTTGACACCCAGCTCTGACCTGTGGCTCCAAGTAGCTGTCAGCATGCGGCAGCGGCCACACCTGGAAACCGTCTCGACTGACGGACTAAACCAGGTGAGGGCAGCCGATGAGTCTGAGACCCTCGGTGAGTTAGGGCCTGTCTACCCATTGCATGCGAAGGCTGGATCCAACTGACTGAGGAAACCTGGTTCAACGGTCAGGAAGG
The DNA here is from genome assembly GCF_025201925.1 of Gopherus flavomarginatus. Lineage (NCBI taxonomy): Eukaryota > Metazoa > Chordata > Testudines > Testudinidae > Gopherus > Gopherus flavomarginatus. The sequence goes on along the minus strand of NC_066636.1, from coordinate 22,057,296 downwards.
CGGGGACAGCAAGTGTTGTGGAACGCTCAAGAGCACGACAAGAGACATCGGCGTCCTGGTCATCCACTGCGCCCTGCCCTGTCTCCAAGCGTCTCGACTCTTGTCCTGCCACTGGATACAGACAGAAACTGGGAAGAGAGAGCGAGATTGACGTCGTGCAACTCTCCCTCACTTTAATCCAATCTATGCGCAAGTCTCGACATCATATCACATCATATCAAGTCCTGTGGCGATGGGCCAGCGACGACGCAGCAGGTGTGGATACACTGGGAGCTGTAGCCGTGGACCTGCACACAGGTATCTCAGGTATAATGGTCATTTCTCACTGACCGAAGCAGCAGTGGAGCTCGGTGTCTTATTGAGCGACTGAGCAGCCCTATTCAGGATTGCACTGCTCACCTCAGTAGAATGAGGAGGGGCTAGAAAAGATGCCCTAAACATTGCCTGCTTCACCTTACCCTGGCCAGCATACCGCGGCTCGCGGGCATCCCATAAAAGCGGTCGAACAAAAGCAAAACTTAGTGACACCGATCACCATTGGCACATGGAATGTGCGCACGCTACTGGACAACATCAAGGCAGACAGACCGGAGATCGGCAGACAGCACTTGTCGCCAGAGAGCTCGCACGCTACAACATTGACATTGCAGCCCTTAGCGAAACTCGCCTTGCTAACCAAGGACAGCTGTCCGAGTCAGGCGGAGGCTAAACATTCTTCTGGAGTGGGCCGCAGCAGTGATGAGCATCGTGAATCTGGAGTTGGCTTCGCCGTCAAGAATCATCTTGTTCGGAAACTTGCCAGTCCCCCCAAGGGTGTGAATGACAGACTCATGACAATGCAGCTTCCGCTTCAAAAAGGAAAACAAGCTACTTTTGATCAGCGCATACGCTCCCACAATGACCAACCCAGAGGAAGTGAAGGATAAATTCTACGAAGAACTAGATGCTCTGCTATCATCAGTGCACCGCACAGACAAGCTGATCCTGCTTGGCGATTTTAATGCAAGAGTCAGATGCGATGCTGCAGCCTGGGAAGGAGTTATCGGGGGAAAAATGAAGTGGGAAAGGTGTAACAGCAATGGCCTGTTACTACTGAAAACTTGTGCAGCACGTGACCTTCTGATCACCAATACAATCTTCCGCCTCCCTACCTGTAACAGGACTTTGTGGATGCATCCCTGTTCCAAGCACTGGCATCTGATTGACTATGTCATCATCGGGAGCAGGGACAGACAAGATGTCGGGTTACAAAAGCTATGTGTGGCGCTGACTGTTGGATGGATCACAGGCTCATAATATCTAAAATGAAGCTTCGTATCATGCCGAAGAGACGACCACAAGGCTGTAAGGCTCTCAGAAGGATCAACATGTCGAAGCTGAAGAACAGCCGCATCACTGAAAATCTAGCGGAAGACCTAGAGAATGAGCTTGCTGATCTCCGTATTGAGGATGACGCTGAGAGAGACCTGGGAGCGATTTCACAACACTGTCCATACAGCTGCATCGAAGGTATTGGGGCCCTCCACGCGCAGGCGGCAAGACTGGTTTGATGAAAATGATGCAGAAATCCAGGCCTTACTTGCTGAGAAGCACCGCCTGCATCGTGCATATCAGAACTATCCATCCTCAGCGGCAAAGAAGACCGCCTTTATCAACGCTCGCAGAACAGTACAGACTGCGCAAAATGTGGGACTTGTGGCTGAGCGCCAAAGCAGATGAAATACAGGCGTATGTGGACAGGAACGACTATAAGCAGTTCTATGAAGCCCTCAACACACTCTATGGTCCACAGTCTTCTGAGAGCTTTCCCTTCCTGAACTCTGATGGCACTGTGCTCCTTACAGAGAAGATGCAGATTCTCCAGAGATGGGCTGAACATTTTGAAGCAGTTCTCAACTGCCCCTCCGTCATCAGTGATGAGGCCATTGACAAGATGCCCCAGGTTGCAGTCAATGACTCCATGGATGCTTCACCAGAAGAGGATGAAATGAAGAAAGCCATCAACCAGCTGTCAAGTGGCAAAGCCCCAGGGTCAGATGCCATACTAGCAGAGGTGTTCAAAGTCGGTGGACCCGTGCTGCTCCGGAAACTCACTGAGCTGTTTCAGTCCTTCTGGAAGCAGGGATCCATTACACAGGAATTTAGAGATGCATCCATCGTGCACCTCTATAAGAGGACGGGCAATTGCCAGGTATGCGACAATCACTGTGGAATCTCGCTGCTCTCTACAGTGGGGAAAGTTCTTGCACGGGTTCTGTTGAACCGATTGATCACTCACCTGGAGCAGGGCTTACTGCCAGAATCAAAATGCGGCTTCCACAAGGGACGTGGGACTATTGACATGATCTTCGCTGCACGTCAGCTACGGGAGAAATGTCAAGAGCAGAATCATGAACTCTACACAACTTTTGTAGACCTCACGAAAGCGTTCGACTCTATCAGTCACCAGGGCCTGTGGAGGATCATGTCTAAATTCGGCTGTCCAGACAGATTCATATGAATGGTACGTCAATTTCATCATGGTATGATGACTCGTGTCCTGGATGACGGTGAAACATCTGAGGCCTTCCCAGTCACCAATGGCGTCAAGCAAGGGTGTGTTTTAGCACCCACTTTGCTCAGCATGATATTCTCTGCTACTCTGATGCCTTTCAACACTGCACTGAAGGAGGAGGCCTGAAGTACAGAACTGACGGGAAACTTCAATCTGAGGCATCTGCATGCCATCACCAAGGTGAAGGAAACTGCTCTTCGAGACTTTCGATTTGCCGATGATTGTGCTCTGAATGCTAGTACAGAGCCAGAAATGCAAGCCAGTATGGACAAGTTTTCATCTGCTTGCAGAAACTTCGGTCTCGCCATTAACATCAAGACGTCTGAGGTCATGCACCAGCCAGCTCCCCACGCTCCGTACTCAGAACCGTCCATCACTGTAAATGGACAGAGACTTCAGGCAGTGGACCACTTCACGTACCTGGGCAGTACCCTTTCCTGAGCAGTGTCAATCGACGATGAAGTAAACTGCACAACTGCTAAAGCCAGCTCTGCATTTGGCTGATTGCGCTCCAACGTCTGGGAACGTCGAGGGATCAGCCTACCAACGAAGCTGAAGGCCTACCGAGCAGTGGTGCTTCCAACTCTGCTGTACGCCTGCGAGACGTGGACTGTCTATCGGAGTCATGCACGAAGGCCCTAATCACTTCCACATTTCCTGTCTGCGAAAGCTTCTAAACAGATGGCAGGACAATGTGTCCAATACTGAAGTCCTTACCAGAGCCAGTCTGCCGTCAGTTCACACACTGCTGATGGGAGCCCAGACCAGATGGGCCGGACATGTTGTGAGAATGTCAGACGAGCGCATTCCTAAACAGCTCTTCTACGGAGAACTCACCCATGGAAAGCACTCCCATGGAGGACAACAGAAGCGGTTCAAGGACATGCTGAAGACCTCTTTGAAGTCCCTCGAGATCAACACCGCCACATGGGAAACCCTCGCACTGAACTGTCCAGCACGGTGCAGCCTCATTAACACAGGCGATAATACCTCTGAGGGAGGCGTACTGCTGAGGCTGAAAGAAAGCGTGAGCTGCGCAAGTCCAGAGCTGCCCGCACATCATCAATGGTGCCATCGCATGTCTGCCCGACGTGTGACAGGACGTTCCATGCCCGAATCGTTCCATGCCTGAGTCATCTTCGGACGCACAGAGCCCAGTCATCGAACGAATGAGTTGTTCGTCCATCGCTGTCGATGAAGACCTAAACATCATCTGTATTTTATTATTGTCTAAACATCCAATCCTTTCTTTTCCGCTCGAAATGACTTTTTGTGTAGAAATGTTTGTTCATTTATAGTTAAACCCTTATTTAAAAAATAAAGAAGATTGACCTTGAAAAGAAATGTCTTGAAATGATCAAACTGAAACATGGACCTAAACGGATTTTTTTTTTTCCTTTTGATTTTTTGGGTGGCAAAATTTTCAAGATTTTGAATTTTTTGTCCCTATTCAGCGTCGGACTTTTTGAAATCTTGAAAATTTTCCTGGGACGGGAAACCCAGTTCCTGCCCATTGGTGTTTATTTTACTCAGGGAATGAGTATAAATTATGCTGGTAAAAGCACTTAAGCAGTATCAGCTGTGTCTACATTAGGAAGATGAGCCTAGTGTAGATCTGGCTTTGATGTACAGATTCTGAGTCATGGAAGGAATCTCTTCCAATGGTTAATTACCCAGCATGGCCAACCTCCTGTGCTCGGAAATCATGAGTCAGATCTGGCCTCTAAAATCATGACATTTAAAAAAAAAAAATAACTATGGGGTTCTTCCTTGCCTGCTGGATCACACTCAGGTCACATTTTCGGTCTTGTCTGCAGCCACATGGGCTAGAAACTCCTCTCTCTCTCTCTCTAATATATATATATATATATATATTATATAATACATATACATACACACACATGATTTATTTAATGCAAGCTGAGATTCTCCCATGGCCCCAGGACCTGGGGCTTCAAGAAACACACCAATTTATTGTGAGATATGTGATAAAATTGCAAGAGCTGAAAACACTGGTTCTTCTCCTTGTGAAAGAGAGGGGCCTTTTTTTCTTCTTCTTTGTTCCCAATCTGAATTTTTCCAGCTTCTCTACCACTTTATGCCCTAATACAAAGCAATGTGTGTCTGAACTTCCAGCTCAGATTAACGCAAGAGGCTGGAGTCACTTGCTCCTTATTTTCACTTTTTGAAATCGGTTGCTTATTTCCAGATTCCAGTGGTGCATTCTGAAAGCATCGCTGCTGCAGGCTCCGAAGGCCTGGGTCATTCTTAGGATGTGCAAGAAGACTAACTGCATTTTGGGCTATATAAGTAGGGGCATTGCCAGCAGACCAAAAGATGTGATCATTCCCCTCTATTTGGCATTGGTGAGGCCTCATCTGGATACTGTGTCCAGTTTTGGGCCCCACACTACAAAAAGGATGTGGAAAAATTGGAAGGAGTCCAGCGGAGGGCAACAAAAATGATTAGGGGGCTGGAGCACATGACTTATGAGGAGAGGCTGAGGGAACTGGGATCGTTTAGTCTGCAGAAGAGAAGAATGATGGGTGATTTGATAGCAGCCTTCAACTACCTGAAGGGGGGTTCCAAAGAGGATGGATCTAGACTGTTCTCAGTGGTACCAGATGACAGAACAAGGAGTAATGGTCTCAAGTTGCAGTGGGGGAGGTTTAGGTTGGACATTAGGAAAAACTTTTTCACTCAGAGGGTGGTGAAGCACTGGAATGGATTACCTAGGGAGGTGGTGGAATCTCCTTCCTTAGATGTTTTTAAGGTCAGGCTTGAGAAAGCCCTGGCTGGGATGATTTAGTTGGGGTTGGTCCTGCTTTGAGCAGGGGGTTGGAGTAAGATACCTCCTGAGATCCCTTCCAACCCTGATAGTCTATGATTCTATGATCTATTTGTGGCAGCCGCATCCCATCCCTGGAGAGGATCGGAAAAGCTGGGAGAAGGAATGGGGCTGAGGATCGGCATTGGGTGGTGGGGGTGGGGTTGGGATTTGCTGCTGGGAGAAGAGTTGGATTGGGGGAGGGTTTAAGCGGCCGTGGTTTGGATCAGGGTGCTGTATCTCATGGCCACTGATCGGAGGCGCTGGACTGAGTCTCTCTGTTCAGGATGCGTTGCAGTGTCTTAGCAGCTGGTAGTGGGGTTGGGTCCCTGTGGTTGGCTCAAAGGCCCCCAAATTACGGACCTGGAACAGGGTGGTGGAGGCATACGGAGGGTAACACATTAGGGTCCTAGCACATGCCAGAACTGTGCCTGCCTGCGGTGGGGTAGGAGGACAGAGCCCTCCAAAGGCCAGGGGCCGGGAGATGAGACCGCACCCTCCAGGGCAGATCCAGCTGTTGGCCTCTGCCACCTGCCAACTAGCGCCAGGCAGTGGGAGGGAGCAGTGGTGCTTGGGAGAAGACAATGCTCCTTGTAGGGTGACCAGATGTCCTGATTTTATAGGGACAGTGTCTCTCTTTTTATTATATAGGCTCCTATTACTCTCCCTCCCCTGCACCATCCCGACTTTTTACATTTGCTGACTGGTTACCCTAGCTCCTTGCCTGTAGCATGTCGAGTGCCTCCTGACTGCTCCCAGCGCCCAGCCTTCCCCTCGATTTACTGTGCAATTTTGTTTTATGCGAGGATCAGAGTGTGGAATGTTGGTCTCTGAAAATCCCGCCTGCCCTGGGGGCTCCTGGGGGAGAGGGAAAGGAAGAGAAGGGAGGTGGGGGGAAGAATAGAAAAAAGGGTTGATCTGACCTTTAAAAGCAGAATTTTTTCCAGATGCGCGAGTCTGCCAGCTCGTGCTCTCTCTCTTTGTTCTGGCCTTGCTGAATAACCAACTCCAGCGCCAGGTGGCTTTCCCTTCCCTGTCCCATTTGCTGAGCAGAGGCTAAAGCTGGATCAGATGGGAATGGGCCACAGATCTAATCAGCGAGTTGCTTGTAACAGGAAAAAGGGCAGGACTCAGACTGCTGGTTAGAGCCAGAGGCTTGGCACTCAGGGTACCAGTTCTGGCAGGGAGATCTAGTGGTTAGAGGGGGTGGGGGCTGTGAATCAGGGCTCCGTGTTCTGTTCAGAGCTCTGGATGGGAGTGGGTTCTAGTGGTTAGAGCGGGGGGGGCTGGGAATTGGGGCTCTGCGTTCTGTTCAGAGCTCTGGGAGGGGAGGGCTGCCTAGTGCTTAGAGCAGAGCATTCTGCGGGTCAAGACTCCTGGGTTCAGTTTCTGACTCTAGACAAGTCGCTTCCCTACTTGTCTAATGGGAGTGAGGACGCGGAGCCTCCTCAGGGATGTGCTGTCAGGTTTTATCCCCCGTTGCTGAGCTCTCCGAGTGGGTGCAAAGAACTGGTGGGGTTACTGTGTGGGAAAACAGCCTTTTCAGTTTGCATCCTCTTTGGAGCCTGCACCGGGTCCACCTGCTTTATATTTATCCTGCGGCTGGAGGGAGGGGTGCAAAGTTGCTTGTGAATGATAGAGATTTTTTTTTTCCATTCTCCAGAAACACTAGGGTTCGCATTTCAGCATATGACTCAGGTCCTGGCTGCTTGTGGCCAGCCCCGGATATCACAGCATTGTTCATAACAGCAGGGTCCTGAGCAAATTCTGACTGGTTCACTAGATTTGGGTGCCCTACACTTCCCCCTGGAGTTTCAGCTGCACACAGGATCCTTTTCTCTTCGTTCTCTGACCTGCAGGAACCTTTCCCCAAATGCGAGACGCTCATAAACTTTAAGGTCAGAAGGGACCATGGTGATCATCCAGTCTGACCTCCTGCACATCCCAGGCCACAGAACCTCGCCCATCCACCCACTCCTCTGTGACCCTCTGCCTGAGTCTGCAGGGAGCCTGGGACAGTTACTCCAAGTGATGAGCTGCCCCATTCACTTCACCGGAGGCTGACTCCGGGATGATACTTGACATGTTGAAGTGTTCATGAAACGGGACAGAGGATCTGAGTATGGGGCTCACAGCTTGTCTACACTGAGCAAGCACTCAGAAAAATATAGGGTGGGGTTAAAAAGGGGTGGAGGCAGGGCGTGATGGCCTTAGTTTTTTGAAAGCCGAGCCCCTCTTTAGAAAATCTGGGAAACACTGGGCTAGAGAGTCCTTCATTTCTTGTTCAAACCTGTATTTTGACTGGAGCTAGGATTCTGCTTCACTTCCTGTCCTAAACTTCTTTTCCAGCTGGTGCCAGTGTTCACTTCTGGGCCTAAACTGAATGCATCTTGCTTCTTTGTTTGCTCCCTGGCTGAATCCATAGCATTGCTGGGAAGCTTTTAAACAGCTGCCGTGCTCCACACCAGAGGTGGCTGCATTTCAGTGCTAGGGGAGCGATTTTCCCCCCTCGGCAGCGTTGCTGCATGCTGTTTAACAGCGACCACATTCCACCCCAAAGGCAGCCGCTTATAACGGTTTGCGGGATGAGAGGCGCTATATAGACATATGGTATTGTTAGAGGATCTGTGTAATTTGTCGTTTCTGTTTCATGTATTTTGCTGTGAGCTCGGAGCATATATCTAACCACCCACCCAAACGCTGCTTGCACCAGCTCCTCCTGTAACCTCAATGTCCTCTTCGCACCATAGCTCGCTGGTAACATCATCCTTTCCCTCTGTTCATTTATTATGGTTTTGCGTTTGCAGTGCTGTAGGTAGGGTAATGTCAGCCCGTTCTGTTATAAATCCCTTTCTTTAGGGGATTAGAGCTTGACAGTAAAAAAAAAAAAAACACACTGCAGGCCAAAATTCCCAGCCTAGGAACTTGGGGTAGGGGGATGTGGGGAGGGGGAGGGGGAACAATCAATCCAGCTGTTTCGTTGAGACAGAAATCGTACAAAGAGCTTTCAAAGCGGAGAAGGAGAATTTGGACTATCTAAGCTGCCTTGAAAGCAGCAAATACTTTGCTATTGTATTACTTTTTAAACCCAGTTGTGCAGCCGCTGGGTCTCCAGGGCTGAGACGTCGTCTGGCTCGGCTTAGTTAACTGTTTTTAAAATGTAAAACAATTGTAATAATTAATCAGCTACAGAAGTTGCATGGCAAGAGGTCTGTGCTCACACGTGGAAGAGGAGGGAAACAGGAACAAAAAAGGTTGTGCTCACCTGTGTGCATTGATGTGGATTGGGATTGGGGTCCCATTGTGTAAACACACAGGGTCTGTCTTAAATGCACAGTTAACCTGGAGTTTAACCCCAACCTCCCATACTGTCCACAAGCACAAACCCTAAGTCGGGTTTGGAGGTGCTTTAAGCTCAGCTCAGCTGACCAGGGTTAGAACCTGGCTCTGGTTTCACTTGGGCTGGAATGCACTCAGTTCTCCCAGGAAGGATGAGTGCATCTAGACCTCTGGTGCCTTTCCACAATTCCCCCCATGATTGACTGGGAAAGGATCCCAGCACATCTCAGCATAAAGACCCATGGGCTCTGCTCCCAGGCGCACAGGGACGGGTACAGAAACAAGGACACAGTGGGACGGGCAGGGTTTTGCAGTGCGGATGCTTGCACCTAGGCCTGGCTAATTCAGGTGCTCAGACACAGCCAGGTGTGAGTCATCCAGGTTAAAGCCACCCTGAGAGCCAGTCCCTGCTCCGAAGCGTTTACAATCTAAACGGACAAGGCCGACAGAGGGAAGGTGAAAGGATGGATCCTTATCCTCATTTTGCAGCTGGGGGAAACTGAGGCCCCGAGAGCAATTCTCAGATGACCTGAGGGCCAGATTTATAGCAGCTCCGTGCTCCCAATGGAAGCAGGTTTTCCAAAGACTGCAGCTTCTGTGCCTGGTGCAGTCACTTACCCCAGAGCAGCAGGGGTGTAAAAAGCAGCTGTTCTGAGCTCAGCGTGTTTCACCCTCCCTCTGCACTGGCAGAAATGGCTGCATGACAAGCAGAGCAATGGGAATTGGGTCCTGAGTGTGGAAAAAGCCCAGCCTCCTGAACCATGAGTTTTGCAAAATCTGAAGTTTTATAGTGGGATCTGATACAAAGCCTGTTCTCATTGGCTTCAAAAGCCTCTTATTTTAGTTTTAGCCAGTGCAGAGTCAGCCAGCCATTCCACGAATAAATCAAAGAAACTTCTCCACGGGGGAGAGAACATAGTGTGTGTGTCTCCTCTAACGTGCTGCGTTGGCTCTGCTACACAAAATGGCCAACATTGCAGCCAGTAGACTCCGTAAAGGAAAGGCGCATTGCACAACGAAGATCAGCTAGGAGGGTGTACTCTGAGCAGAGCGAGAATCTGATTAGATAGATAACCTATGGTAATCTGATTGATAGACAAACAGTGATCTCATTAATTTTAATAAGTGCAGCTAATCTCACTAGATAATCTATGCAATTGTATCAGATTATCTAGCTATCGGCCTTTTTATCCAGTCATCCATTGTTAGGTTGACCAGATGTCCCGATTTTATAGGGATAGTCCTGATATTGGGCTTTTTCTTGTATAGGCTCCTATTACCCCCCACCCCCGACCTGGTTTTTCACACTTGCTATCTGGGCACCCTATCCATTGTGAATGCACCTTCTACCCTGGCATCAAGATGTGTAACAAGATGTAAAACCAGCAACAAAATCCATAAACATCCCACACTGCATTGATGACATCGTGTTCCAAATTCTGCAAGGACATTGGGCGTCGTGCTCCGGTCGGGACATGGCGCCCGTTTCACAAGGGGATCTACTGGGAACACGCTAGCTGTTGTGGTCAGGAGACAAGTTGGTGCAGTAGCGGGTGGGTTGCTTTGTTAAAGGGAGAGCAGTCGCATTTATACAGGGCAAGGATGGGCTCGGGGCTGAAATTCGAGGGGGCCCTGGGATGAACTTTTGGCTCTGTCATGGGCACTTTAGGGACACATTTCTTCATGTCTCTGGGCTTCCTTGGCTCACAAGCCCCCCTTTGTCTGCCTCATCTCTGTAGACAGGAAACTCTCCATGGCAGAGGCGGTTTCTTATGCTCTGGGCTGTGCCTGGCACAATGGCACAACGAGGCAATACTGTGATACAAATCAAAGCCAATGGCATTCCCGCCACAGGTTGGTTCCACCGACATGCGGTTAAGGCTGTTAGGCCCAGAGCCTCCAAATTATTTAGGAGCCTAAATCATCTGGAAAGTTAGTGCCTAAATACCTTTGAGGCGCTTGGTGTTAAGACTCAAAAGACCTGGGTTAAATACCTTGCTTTACTCCAGTCTCCCTTGGTGATCTTGGGCTTTCATTTCTCTGTGCCTCAGTTTCCCCATCTGTGACATGGGGGAGATGAAACCTTCCCCTCCCCTGGGTTGTGAGGATGTGGTGGTGAGGTGCTCAGAGGCCAGGGCAAGGAGGCGGATTTAAGTATTTAGAAAAGCATCTCGCCTCTTGAAATATTCCCATTGCCACTGTTGTAGGCTTGCCCTGGCGCCAGAGGCTTTGGGCCTCAAGATGAGTGATATGAGGACAGGATTTTGCTTTTAGTCTTTGACTCCACATCCTGCAGTAGAAGGGTCCCCCAAGGCGGCAGAGACCTTCGGTGTTTAAATAAATATGGAGAAACTCCAGAAAATAATTAATCACTAGAGCGGGGCCTAATTTCTCCATGTTTCTAATCCAGCATTAGCAGTTAATCTTCGTGCTTTACCCCAGGCCCGGAGCCAAAGCAAACGACACAGCACACTACAGTCTCGTTTTTTAAAGGGACAATGTCAGAGCTGACAAGCTCCAGAAATTCTTAAATGAAAATGCCATTTCTTTCACCAAAAAAAAAACAAAAAACCTGACCTTCTGACCCTGGAACAATCAATCGGGGTTACTTCCAAAAATGTCACCCGTTAGCTGGTGTGTATCGTTACTTCCCCCTATTTAGAAGGAACCAGACCAGGCCAACTATGTGTCCTGGGCCCAATACTGTTAATGGTTGAGGGGGATTCTCCCTAGCTCAGGTGGTAGGAGGCTGGGTGGGCAGGGGAAGGATCTGAGTTCTGTTTCCCATTGCTGCTGGGATGTTCTGAGTGGCCTGGTAACAACTGTAAAGTCCTCTGCCACTGATTCCTTGTGTCGCCTTGGGCATCTCTTCCTGTGCCTCACTTCTCCCTGGAAAGTGAGAACACTTCTTCCTTTCTCCTACTCTTTGTCTTGTCTACTTACATTATAAACTCCTTGGAGCAGGGATTGTCCCCTTTTGTGTCTGTGCAGTGGTATCCTTAGCCCCTTGGCACATGCACGGAGGGGGAAACTGAGGCATGGGGGCCATGACTTCCCCTGTAGTGTGGTTATTGGCATGTCCTAGCACCTTGCAGTTCCCACGGAGCTCAGGGCCCCATTGTGCTAGGACCAGAGTCAGGCACTGCCAGGAGGAGCTTACAATCTAAAGCAACAAGCCAGAGATGATGGATGATGCTCCCCAAAGATACCTGCCTAAGAAAGGTAGGAGGGGACAGCACCTGAGGTCACACAGCAGCGCAGGGGCAGAAGTGGGATTAGGTCTCACCTCTGCTGACACACAGCCCCATGCATGAGCCACTGGGCCCCACTGCTCCTGGCTGTCATGGGTGGTGGAAGGGTGGTGGAATATTTTGAAAGCAGTGCTATTTTCCCCTTTGAGCTGCTTCAGCCGGAGACATGAGAGCTGCTGACTTTTTAGGTGACACCAAAAGCAGACAGCCCAAAACCCAGACCCCTGCCGGCTTAGAAGGAGGGTGACGTGTGGAATCCCCCTCCCGCACCTGAGATCCAGGTTGCGGCAAATGCCCTCTGCTTCCCGTAAACCGTGTCCTGGGGCTGGGGCAGGAGATTAAGCTTTTACAAGCTGGAGGTGAGCTGCCGAGAGCTGCTGCTGAGAGAATAAGAACTGGAGAAAAAGGGAGAATAACCCGAGTGGATGATCTCACCACCTGAGCTGGCCCGGCCCCCCTGGAGACATCGGAGACTCTCGCCAGAGGGAGGAACTCACCTTTGTTTCTGAAATAAAATGGAAGTAAGCAATCTGAATTCTTGGGACCGGATTCCCATTTACAGACCACTGGCCCTTCATAGCGGCCGTGGGTGGGTTTTCCTTTGTGCCAAATGAGACTGCTCGAAAATCAGCCTCTGATCAACTTAACTGTGTGGATTCCCTGCTCCGACTGTCACTGCTTTCTTATTATTTGTAGCACCGATGACCCCAGTCACAGGCCTGGACTCCAGGGCACTAGGCCCTGTACAAACACAGAACAAACCAATGATCCCTGCCCTGGAGTGCTTCCAATCTGAGTATAAGACCGAAGTATAAAGTCTGTCTTTTGTTCTGTCTGTACAGCTCCTAGCGCCATGGGGTCGTGGGCCATACAAAAAGCCAATGCTACTGTGAAAAGTGATATTAACAAATATACAAAGACCACTTTTCACAGTAGCATTGGCTTTTTGTATGGCCCTCCACCCATGGCTGAAGCCCAAGGCCAACCCCTGCTGCCCCCGAAGCTGTGGCTTCAAGAAAAGCCCCTGGTGGCCGCATGCGGCCACAGTGGCCGCATTTGAGAAACGCTGATTTCGATCCAAAAGCCCTGCTGTTTCAAGGATGACTTTTCTAGGTGCTCCACTAATGAGATACAGCTGGGGGTAGGCAAGGAAGCTATATTTCATCTTGCAGTGGCAGCCAGCTAAGTTCAGGGCCCCATTGTGCCAGGTGTGGCACAGACACATAAGAGTTTGCAGCCTCTCGGTCCCCTTTTCCAGATGGGAATACTAAGGCCGAGAGAGATGTGACTTGCCCAAGGGGCACAGAGGAAATTAGCAGCAGCACTAGGAACAGGAAGGCAGATTTCCCGAGGTCCCAGGGTCAGCACTGTCACCCACATACCTGCCCCTCTCCTTTCAAGGCCCAGCTTGTTACAGGGGCTTGGATGGAAAGTCAATAACTCAATTCTATAGACAAGCAAGCCTTGGCCGTTCAATCTGGTGAGGCTTTTCCTGGAGAGTGCGGATCTGTTCTGGTGGATGTTATAACCACCTGCCTTACTCTCAATCCAGCAGAGGGGTCTTTTGTTTATTTCATGACATGCAGCCCCTGACCCCGTAATCTCAACGCTGTTCCTTTAAGATTCCCCCCATCCCCAGTCATCACTCCTTGCTCCTTGGTTTCCAACCTGCCCTGCTCAACATACTTCTGCCCTGGGACTATTCTGTTCACTGCCACCAGGCGGAGCTATTGCTTCACTAGAGGTCCTAACATCCCCCCTTCCGCACCCCAAGTCTGGTCTTAAAGAAAAGCTTATCTCCCCCCTCAGAGGGTCTGTCTACACTGCCCAGGGCTCTGACTCGGGTTTGACCCCGAAGTTCCGCTTCTATCCACACACAAATCAGTCTGACTTGGGTCGACGAGCGCTCAGGACTCAGGTCCCGGGACCCTGCTAGCGGAGGTGGGTCAAAGCCCGAATCCTCCCCCCGCCACCCCATGACTCTGGTCCAAACCTGGTCATTTTGCAGAGTGGACACAGCTCAAGCCATGGACCCAAGTCAGACGCAGGTGTGTGCAGGGCAGTATGGACGCCTTAGCACTGCCATGAGACCTGGCTCCAGCAGTTGCAAGCCCAGGTTTACAAGGCAGTGTGGACGCTCAAGCACGGGCTTGGAAACATGGTAACTGGAGCTGGGAAGGGCTTAGTCCATTGTAACCTGTCTCCTCGCCGGGGAGGGCATTGCTTAATATTTGACATTAGTGCCTACAGGCCCCAGCTGACCCCCACAGTGCTAGGTGCTGTACATCCCTGCAGCAGAGATGAGTGCCTGCCCTGGAGAGTCTAAAGTCTCTAGAGGCAGAAGATTATTTGTCCCACTTACAACTGGGGAACAGAGAGAGAGTTTAAGTGACTTGTCCAAGATCACCCAAGCTGGCTGTAGCAGAGAATTGAACCCCTAGTCTGCTGAATGCCAGGTAAGGGCCTGCCTACAAAGCTGCCCTCCCGCTCTGTCAGAGGAAGCTGAATGCTGGTGTCATTAAAGCCAACGGTAAAACTAAACCCCAGATCCTCATGTCATGGCATTTTGAACCAAACCAAGTTTTGCAGGCGGCCTGTATCTTTGTAATGGTCAGAGCCAAAAATCCTTGGACACAAACCCCCTGGGCTGCTGGGGAGTTTTGGAACCTGGATCTGGACTTTGCAACTTGAGTCCAGCTTCCATATTGATTTTTGTGTGAGTGGGGAGGAGATTTGATTTGGGTCCAAACACGCCCCCAGTTCTTCGGGAGGGGGGCTGCACTATGGCTCGGTCACAACCTCTCTGGGTTCAGATCCTCGCTTAGATCAGCCGATAATTTGATCCAATTCAATAGCTGAGCAGAGTCAGAGAGTTAAGAAGGAAACTTGTGTTGCTGGGAGTCACGACTCCTGCGGTCTAGTCCCAGCTCTGCCACTGATCTGCTGGGTGACCTCGGGTATGTCACTTCCCAGTCCCCTCCCTGCACCTCAGTTTCCTTATTGATCAAATGATTCTCTGAGCTCTATGGATGAGAAGTGCTATATAAGAGCTAGGTATTGGCATTAACACATCTAATCCTGCCCCCTCAGGTCTGTCCTGATCGGTATGCTCCCTAAGGGCCAGATTCTGCTGTAAATTAGAGCGGTGTAAATCTGGACTAGCTCTCAACAACAGTGGAGTTACTGTGGATTTACACCAGTGGGAACGCAGAGGCATTCCCATCCCACAGTTGCCAGAGGAGCTCCCAGTCACCGGGCCGGCGTCGCCCCCATTTTTCCACCGGTTTCAATCCAGACTTTTCCCCCGGCGGTGTGTGCCGTGGAGACGATCCGAATCTAGGTGGAAATGGCACCGTGCTGCTGAAAGGAGCAGCGGGCCCAGAGGAGCGGAGGTGGCCCAGGCTGGGTGGGAAGGGACGCATGGCCCAGGCCAGAGTCAGGCTTTATTACTAGTGTGGGGCTGTGCAAACGGAGCAGTGAGGCTGGATTGCTTCCGAAGTGGGCAGGCAGGGAGCTCTGCCAGGCAGGCAGCTGCCCTGCTGTTTGAAGGACACCCACCCTCATTTTTTATTTGCAAGGGGTGTGTGTGGGGGGGTCAGGGGCTCCCCCCAGACAGGTGAGCCTGGAGACATTTTTCTCTCCTCCCAGAGGCCGGGGGGAGGGACTAGAGAGGGAGGCTGAGCAATAACATGACACATAAAGGGATAGGGGAGAAAGCGCTGCGGAGCAGAGGGAGAAAGGAGGCTCCTGTGTGGGGCAGGGGAGCAGCCAGCCGAGCCCAGGCTTGCGGGAAGCCTCGTTAGGAGTCAGAGCAAGAAAGGCGGGGGGGTCGATCAGCCAGGGGTGGGGGGAAGGGCGCCAGGTCCTATCCAAGGCTCGGGGAGAGCAGAGGGGCCAGTGGGTCAGTCGGGGACTAGCCAGCGCGAGAGCTTTGCCCCCCATCACCCCCCAGCCAAGAGCTGCTCGGTGCATTTCTCTCGCCCACCCCCCGCCCCGCTTCGAGATGCCCAATTTCTCCGGGAACTGGAAGATGAAGCACTCGGAGAACTTCGAGGAGCTGCTCAAAGCTTTGGGTGAGTCAGCGGGAGCTCTGCCCCCCCGGGACCCCTGAGCGCTGGGGCAGCCCGAGCCGGGGGGCGAGGGGGGGAACAGCAGATGACTCAGGGTGAGACGAAGCAGCTGCTCGAAATGAACCCGGCATCACCCCGTGGGGCAGGGAGCGGACTGGGTCCTGGGAGCGCATCTAGCCACGGGCTCGCGGAGCGGGGCAGGAAACACCCTGCGGGGCCGCGTTCTCACTCTGGCCTGAATCCGGAGTCACTCCACTCCCGGTGTACCTGAGACCGGGGGGGAATCTCCCGGACGGAATTGCTCTGGGTTGACACCAGGAGTCACGCCGCTGAATGGTATTGCTCTGGATTTACACCAGAGCTGGCGGAGTAACTCTGCTCTCGATTTACACTGGGAGGAACGGAGACCAGAAATCCAGCCCTGAGATCACAGAAGGGTCTGCGAGCTACTTCTCCTTGATTTCTCCTGCTGTAAATCTTGGAGTCACGTCAGTGGAGTGGCTCTGGATTTACACTGGGGAAAAGGAGATCAGGAACCGAAGGGAGCCTGTGGCTGGATGATACCGAACCTCAGGGGTGACTGTGAGCTACAATGGGCCTGATTCTCCTGGCAAACTGGTGTAAATCAGGAGTAGCCCTTGAAAAACCACTGGGGAGTGAGTAGAGAATTGGCCCTAGTGGCTAAGGTAGCGGGGACCAAACTGGAGACAGGGAAATTTTTCCTTCTCTTCACCTCCTTTTTTCTGGTTCTGTCCTTCAGCTTCCCTTGCCAGTGCCCTTCTCACACCAAGCCCCCTCTCCTGTCTGATCTACCAGCAGAAGACAGGTTAGGACTGGCCCTGTTGCAGATCATCCCGTTGGGATGCCGGCTGAAGCAGCTGGGAACCGAACCGGAATTCTCCCTCATGGGAGGCAGAGCCCAGTGCTACCCTCTGGCCGTCTGCTGCCACGCATGGGTGCAGGGTGCTCTGTCCAGCACCCCGGGGAGGGTCTGCCCGGCCTCAGCTCTGATCTCCAGCTGGCTTCTTCTCCCCTGTGCACCCCGCCAGCCCTGGGGTGGGAGGAAGATGGGACTTTTCAGCCAGCCCCACATATCTGCAGAGGAAATGAGTAAATGCTGAGCATGTGAGGGAGTGATGCACTCACCAATGGGCTTGTGACAGGCTCTGTGATGAGCTCAGCCCGTGACTTCAGGAGCATTTGACTCCGTGCCTCAGTTTCTCCATCTAACGACACTGCTCCCTAGAGGGGGTTGTGAGGCAAAATGAATCGGTGCTTCATTTCTGCAGAGAGGGGTGTGGTAAAAAAAAACCCTTGGGATGCTGCAGGGAGGGGGTGACTGGGTGGCTTGGTCTGGATCCAGCGTTCAGGGCTGTGCTGGGATCTGGGGTCCTGGCACGGCTCGTTAGCCCCCTTGTTATATCTGTGAAGTTTCAGTTGGGGTTGCAACTGCTCCTCCCCACTCAGCCCCTCTAAAGTCTGGGGGCTCCAAAGGGGTGGGGGGGGGAGTGGGCTGCTCCCATTGCATGCCCCCCTGCCACCATAGACAATACTCTGCCTGCCTATTGGTTGTTATAGACTCAGAGACTTGAAGGTCAGAAGGGACCATCATGATCATCTAGTCTGACCTCCTGCCCATCGCAGGCCATGGACCCTCACCCATCCTCTCCTGTAACAGGGATTGTAGGGACTGTGTGTGTGATTGGGGACACCCTGCCATGGCAGACAGGTAGGGAGAGCACCTGTAACAACCAAGCAGGAGACAATGTGAAAACCCTGTTAGATAATGATCTCTAATCCCCCCCCTTCACTGAAAAACAGTTCCTGGTAAATTAGAGAGGTAGTCAGACCATCCTAAATTACTAACAAGGCTCAGCTCTTCTAATCGCAGAGCTCCCCGTGCTTTACAAAGGCACCTTAGTATGGCTATCCCCATTTTACTGATGGGGAAACTGAGGAACAGATTTGGGGCTTGCCTAAGAGTCACACAGCTCATCAGCAGCCAAGTTGGGAAGAAAACACAGACCTCCTGCCACCCACTCACTGCACTATGCTTCCCTCACAGAGCCAGGAGCAGAACCCAGGAGTCCTGATGTCCAGTCCCTTGTTCGAACTGCTGCTCCATGCTATTTTCCCTCCATCCGTGCTTAATTTGTGCCAGGGCTGAGCCCCGGCCCCTCTGGGCTGGGCAGTTCAGAGCCCCGGCACTGCTAGGCTTGTTGCATCAGTTATGAATGTAAAAAAATTGCTTGCACCCTGGCCCCCCTTCCATTACAAATGAAGCACTGCCCTGCGCCTCTGAACTTTCCCCAGTGCCCCAGTGTGCTCTTTAGCTGTGGGGCGGCTGGCGACTGTCACCCGCTGTCGATTGCAGAAAGCTCTCGTCTTTCTCTGACCACCCAACCTGAGCGATGTTCGGGCAGTCCAGGCTGCTCACTGGGGTGTGTTTTAGATACGGGCTGTAGCTCTTGGCACCGGCTCGGGCCTTTGTTGTTGGATGCAGTTTGGAAACCCGCATGTGTCCTGGGAGAGCTGCTGTGGCTTGTGTTCTGACTAACCTTACACAACCAGCACGAGCCTCCCGCATGGTGATCTCGCCTGCCCCGGCCAAGGCGCTGCACAGAGAGGGCTTTGGGCTCATCCTCCTTCCCGGCTTCTTCTTGCAAATGATGTGGAAACCACAACAGGGCTGGCTGGGCCTTGGGGAAGGGCTCCGGTGGGTGTTAGCTCCCCGTGAGCTGCGCAGAGCACTCCAGGGTGGCTGTTGGGGGCGGTCCCTTTGGGTACGTCTATGCAGCAAAGAACAACCTGCGGCTGGCCTGAGCAAACTGACTCCGCCTTGCAGGGCTCAGGCTGGAGCTTGAGTTCTTGGACCCTCCTGGCTCACAGGGTCCTGGGCCCCATGCACCAGCCCCACAGATGTGAAGCAACCCCACAACTCGAATCAGCTGGCATGGGGCAGCCACGGGTGTCTCGTTACTGTGTAGACAGACCCTCTGTTTGCTTGGCAGTGAAGGGTCTAGACCAGGAGTGGGCAAACGTTTTGGCCTGAGGGCCACATCTGGGTATGGAAATCGTATGGTGGGCTATGAATGCTCACCAAATTGGGGGTTGGGGTGCGGGGGTGGTGGTGGTGAGGGCTCCGGCTGGGGGTGCGGGCTCTGGGGATGAGAGGTTGGGCTGCAGGAGGATGCTCTGGGCTGGGATTGAGGGGTTTAAAGGGCAGGAAGGGGATCAGGGCTGGGGCAGGGGGTTGGGTCATGGGAGGGGGTTGGGGTGCAAGCTCCGAGTGGTGCAGAAGCAGCGGCATGTCCCCCTTCCAGCTCCTACACGGAGGCATGGCCAGGCAACTCTGCATGCTGCCTTGTCCACAGGCGCTGCCCCTGCAGATCTCATTGGCTGTGGTTCTCAGCCAATGGGAACTGTGGGGCCGGCACTTGGGGTGGGGGCAGCGTGCAGAGCCCCTTGGCTGCCCCTACGTGTAGGAGCCGGAGAAGGGACATGCCACTGCTTCCAGGAGTTGCGCAGAGTCATGGTACGCACGGAGTTGGGCAAGCTCCGGACCCTGCTCCCTGACTGAAGCGCAGGAGTGGGGCAAGCCCTGGACTCTGCTCCCTGGATTAAAATGTCTGAAGGGCTGGATGTGGCCCCTGGGCCATAGTTTGCCCACCCCTGATCTAAGCAGATTGGCCTAGAGTATAGCGCACTGGGCTGCTGTTTAGGAGACCTGATTTCTAGTCATGCCTCCGTAAGTGGCCTAGTGGGTGACCTCGGGCAAATCCTGTCTCCTCTCCATTCCTCAGTTTCCCCCTCTATAAAATGGGACTAATGATGCTTATCTCCTTTGCAAAGTGGTTGGGGAGCTGCAGGGCTGGCTCTAGATTTTTTTCCACTCCATGCAAACAAACAAACAAACAAATAAAAACCCTCTGAGAGCACAACTGCCGAAGCAAAAAATGCCGCCCCTGGAATTGTGCCGCCCTGTGCACATGCTGGTGCCTAGAGCCAGTCCTGGTGAGCTGTGCCTGAAAACTGCCAAGTGGATGGTAAGGAGTTCTTAAGTGGCTGTGCTAACAGGTTTCCAGTATATCTTTGCTCTCTGAAAAGGCCCCTCTACCAGGCAACTGGTGGTCATGTGAGAGGGGGCCCTGGTGTCTTTGCTTTGCTGGCCATGCTAAAGGTGCTGCTGCTCCTGGTTGAGTTGGCTGTGGTTGTTGGACCCAGGAGTTCTGGATCTAAAAGGTGTAAGATTCTACTGGTGGCACTAAACGTCTGTTAGCTGAAAACCTGAATCAGAGCGACAGGAAGAAACCTGTGCAGGTGATCCAGCCACTGGTGACCAAAGAGCATGGCACATTAGCATGGGTGATACAACGCATCCCACCCCGGATACTTCTGGGTATGTCTGTCTCCAGGCTGTGGCTCACCTGGGTCTGCTGATGTAGGCTCAGGTCACTTGGGCTGAGGGCTATAATACTGCAGCGTAGACATTCGGGGTCTGGCGGGAGCCTGGGCTCTGAGACCCTGGGAGGGGAAACTGAACGTCTACACTGCAGTTCTGAGCCCCACAGCCCGAGCCCTGTGAGTTCGGGTCCCCTGCTCAAGAGCTGCATGGAAGGGGGGGTGGTTGGCTCAAAGCCCTGTGGAGGGCATGGCCAAGCTCGTGGCTTGTGCAAGGAGTGTGTGTATGGGGTGGGGGTAGGTGGGGGGCAGGAAGAAGATTCTTAAAGAGACAGGCCCCCCGCCCTCCAAAAAGATCTGTGCTGGGAGTGGCTGTGATCCAGGCTGCTGCAACCGGGCAGGAGATGCCAAGTTGTGTGTGAAGCCAGCCCAGCTTGGGGGTCCTTCCAGAAGGAAACAATTAGTGAGGAACGCCCGGGGTGTGGGGGTGCATGTTGTAGGGCAGAAGCATCTGGGCTCCTGGTGTCACCTGGGAATTTAAAGTTGGGGAAACCGCTTGTTCCAGGGCCACCAGGATCAGGCCCCTTGAAGGTGAAATGGCCCCTGGGTGTAAGAAAATGCCTTTCGGGTCAGATTTCCCAGCCCTAAGTGTTCAGGAGCTTCCACTGGGGAACAATGGAGAATATTCCCCTCCCCGCATTGGAGAACAAGGAAAAAATCCCCTCCTCCTCCCTCCCTCCACTGCTGGAGAACAATGGAGAGACCCCCTTCCCCTACTGAAGACAAAGGAAAATGCCCTCCCCCCTCACTATTGAGAACAATGGGAGCTGCTGAGTTCTGGGAAGTCAGTGACAGGCCCAGATTCCTCCCAAACCCTCACCAGGCCATGGGACGAAACGCCCCCCATTGCCAGAGCTCACTTGCTCTCCCCTCTGCTTGACCCTTTTTGAGTGAAACGAGAAGCGAGTGGAGCAGAATATTTTCCAGGTTAGAGGATATGTAACAAATACTTCAGTATAATTATCACTTACTTACGTTTCACTTTGTTTTCTCCCCCCTAACCCCCTTCCCCTGTCTCCGAATCAGCGACGCTGGAACTCACAGGCGCTGGAGAAGCCTTAGTAGAAATATAAATCTGCCAGCTGATGGAGTAAATCTTGGGTTTTCCCACAAAACCAACAGGGGTCCCGACTTTTATCAGGCATGGGATTTCACTGGCATCTTAGCAGCATTAAGTGAAGCTGATCTCTCCTGGCACCTACTGTTTTGTGGGCGGACTGGCCGGCTATAAAGGAGAAGGGGGCACTCAAGATAATCAGCCATGAAATGTAAAGATCAGACTTGGTTCCTCAGGCTCCTGCCGTTTTACCGTTTGCATTTGGCTAAGTTGAGGTAGTTGAACTTGGTTAGCTGGTTTCCTCCTTCCTTTGTTTCAAGTCACTTTCGCTTCCTAAAGTCATAAAACACTGTTGTGTGAGGGTCTCTGAGGCAGCCCGGGGAATGTGTAAATGGAGCAAACTCTGGGATTTAGTAGGATCATTACTTGTAATACACGAGGTCAAGATTTTGAAAAGTCACAATTGCTTGTTTGTTCAATCTCGAGCAGGGTCACCAGACAGCAAGTGTGAAAAATCGGGACGGGGGTGGGAGGTAATAGGAGCCTATATAAGAAAAAGACCCCAAAAATCGGAACTGTCCCTATAAAATCGGGACATCTGGTCACTCTAATCTCGGTGCCCAGTTGGGAGAGAAGGGGGGTGCTAAAGCACCCGGGCCAACCCAGAGAGTTTGAAAATCACGAGTCAGGACTCCAAAACTAGTGAGATTGCCAGAAACACTCATGAGATTTTTAAAACCGATAATCTTTGCTTTCTGGTGTCTGAGCTTTTAGGGTAATGTTCACTTTCCTTTTTAAAGTTTATTTCTGCACGCACGAGAGCCTTTTTAAAAAATGAAAGCTGAGGTCTTCCCATGACTCCAGGAGCTGGGGCTTTAAGCAGAACACCTATGGTTGTGCTGCTCATGATAAAAATCACAAGGGTTGGCCATGCTGCTAAAGAGACCTAATCTCTCTCCCCCACCCCCACACATGCAGAGTGAGCAGTTCTTTCTGCAAATCATTTAACTGGGATGTCACATCTGGGTTTGAATTCACCCAGATGTGTAGGCAGCTCACCCCCACCAACTTGTAACTTGTTCAATCCAGCTGCAGAGCAGAATAGAAAAGCTCTAATTACTGAGTGAGGCCAGTCTCTGGCTGAGCTGAGCTTTCTCAGAGAGGCACATAGGAATGACCAGTTTGGGCCAAATCCGAGCATCCATCTAGCCCAGTATCCTGCCTACAGTGGCCAGCACTGGCAGCTGCAAAGAAAACTCTGCTGGACATTCCTGAGATAACCTACCCACAGAGAAACTTCCCTTCCCGATGCCTGAGGATGTATAGCCAAAGCTTCCTCTTTTAAATCCTTCCCACTATAATTCTGGATGTTCTCATTATCCATATACGTGCCCAGTCCTCTTCTGAATACTGCCCAGCAGTTGGCCTCGGCTGTACATGGTGGCAATGAGTTCCACAGGCACGACGGTGGGGCATGCGGCATTGCTGAGATGCACAAGAATTGTCTGGTTTCTGCCCCCCTGCTAATGGTGGGGGCGTGGACGCAAACCAAACATCTTGGGAGCTACAGCTTAGAAGCCAGCCCTGAATTTTCTTGCTCCAGGGAGAGAGGCTGGCACCCTTAACCCGAGCCCCTACCCCGGTGCCCCGGCACAATAATGGAATGCAATGGGAACAATGACCTATGCACGAGGTTTGGGCAGCTTCCAGGGCATTGCATTGCTCAGAGACAGGCCCGTATTGTGAGGAGATGGGAATGCCGAAAAATGGGCGGAGGGTGGTCTATTCTGCCGGCAGCGCTCACGCCTTGACTCCTGGGGCATCAGACTAGGAGAAGAAACATCCAAGAATTTGAACTGTGGCCTTCTGCACCCAACGGTCAGGCCTGCTTCTGCGCTGAGTGCTCTCTGGCTAGCCAGGGAACAAGGCAGCTATTCCCGTGAGCCAGGCCTCCTGTTCCATACAGCCCGGATCTTTGTTAGCCCCCAGTTGGGATTCCGGGCAGTGGTAGCGTGACCGTGTTGTTGCCGGTTGGAGTAAACCAGACTATGATGGGGCTGGGATTTGCAGCTCCGTTGCGTCCCGGGTGACTCAGCGAGGCGCTGCGAAGACGTCGGCTCGGTCTGTAGCTGAGTGCAGATGGAGCAATAACCAAGTGCCCTTTTAAGGCCGCTCGGGGTGGATGGAGTTCGGCAGCAGCAGGGAGAATGACGTCCGTCTGTGACTCACGGCAAGTGAGCGCCAATGAGAAAATGGTGAGGGGGGGGCAGATTTTTAGGAGCTGTGCTGTTGCCCTTGTGTCGTGACTTTGGCTTCCTTCTCCAAGACCCAAGCAGGCGGTGCATCAGTCAGCTGGGGGCAAAGCTGCCCACTCCACCCTCCAGCAGCCTCTGTTTGCAAGAATGACCCACGCTCTGCAGGCTAGATTTTACATGGGGAGTCCCCCGATGTCTCTGGGCCACAGAATCTCACTCAGGCTGGAGCTGACCAGCTGGGTGCCTGGGGGAAAGCCACTGAATTCCTCACTTCCCCCATCTGTAACATGCAGCTAATCAACCTCCCCCCCACCCAGGGCTGTCTTGTCAGAGGGGGAGCTTTCTGGGGCAGGGATCGTCTCTTGCTCTGTTGGTGCAGCCATGGCATAATGGAGCCCTGATTACAGGCAGATATGTCACCATGATAAACCTTTGGGGAAACCTGTCACCTCCCTGCTTTGGTCCTGCTTTGGGCAGGGGGTTGGACTAGATACCTCCTGAGGTCTCTTCCAACTCTAATCTTCTATGATTCTCCCCCTCTGCTTCCCGTTTCACTGACTGGCTCTTCCCCTGCCAGATCAGAGGGACAATAGGCCCATCTCTCATCCCCTAGTTGGGGATGGTCAGCGGGCAGCTCAGGCTAACCAGTCAATATACAGCAGCTCATGTCTTTGCACTGATAAAGGCTGGTATTGTGGTGGAAGGCCCTGGCCCAGGGCTCAGGAGACCTGGGTTCTGTTCTCAGCTCTGCCCTAGGTTCCCTGTGTGACCTGCATCAAGTCATTGTACTCTGATGTGCCTTGGTTTCCCTCATCTGTAAAATGAGAATAATCCTTCTCTTACTCTGGTTTCTCTTCAGAGCGGTGTGGCATAGTGGAGAGGGCTGGGGCTCAGGAGAGTGGGATTCTGTTCCCTTCTCTGTGACCGGCCTGCTGGATGACGCTGAGCAGACCACTTTGGCCCTGCAGGCCTCAGTTTTCCCAGCTGTAAAGTGGAGATAATGATACTGACTTCC
Source organism: Gopherus flavomarginatus (assembly GCF_025201925.1). Taxonomy (NCBI): domain Eukaryota; kingdom Metazoa; phylum Chordata; order Testudines; family Testudinidae; genus Gopherus; species Gopherus flavomarginatus. The sequence goes on along the minus strand of NC_066636.1, from coordinate 22,032,467 downwards.
TTTGTAAAGCACTTTGAGATCTATGGATGGCAGGCTTTATAGAAGAGCTAGGGGAAGTTGTGTGTGTTGTTATTTTGTCTTCTCTGTTTAGATGGCAAACTCTTTGGCGCAGGGGCTGTCTCTTGCAGTGTGCCAGTGCAGCGCCCGGCACAATGGGGCTCGGACCTCGACCGAGCCTCTTAGCATGACTGTACTAGCAATAATAAAGAGTTTACCTATCCCTAGCATGGAGCATCTTGCTGGCTGGATTGCTGGGATCCGTGTCTCCGGGACGCACCCCTCCTTTATTTTTCCTTATTCAGCAAATTTATCCCTTGAACAGCCAAGCCCTGAGAGCAAATAATGAGAGGAATTTAAACCGACGGTGCTGCTTTGCAGCTGGGATTATTATATCTCTGCAGCACGAGGCTCCGCCATAGAAAGTCAGGGCTCCGATCCTGCCCTAATAACCTCACAACTGGGGAACATTGACGGATTGGCAGCAGCCTGTCGCTGCCGCCATATACCCAGCGATCTTATACAGCACCCGACCTCCGCTAATGCTCATTCCTTCCTTCCCGGGGCGGTATCACAAACCTGGTGTCTACCCCCGACTTGGGAACCCACCCTGTCTGGGCATTGCAGCCAGGGCCGGCTCCAGCTTTTTTTTGCCACCCCAGGCGGTGACAAAAAAAAAAAGGAAAAAGCCACGATCGGCGGCAGCTCTACCCTGCCGCTTCATTCTTCTGCGGCAATTCGGCAGCCAAGAGGGACCGGGGGACCCAGACGTCCTGCCCCTTTCCCTTGGCCGCCCCAAGTGCTTGCTTCCTGTCCTGGTGCCTGGAGCCGGCCCTGATGGCAGCGGTGGGTGGACGGGAGTAGCCTCATTGTGCAGAGAGGGGAACTAAGTACGTCGATTTGGCCTAACTTTTCTGAGAGGCAGTGTGAAGACTGAGTTCTGTTCCCACCTACCAATTTTCCTGTGGACTGGACTGGAGGACAAAGGAGGGGAGTGCATGGAGCACGGTTGTCACAGAGCTTTCCGAGAAGACAAACTGGCCCTTTGGTTCCTGGGACATCAAAGCTTCTGCCTCACTCCCTGATGGATGATGGCGGGGGGACAGGGGGGCTCATTCTGGCTGGGAACGAGGAGGCACTAGAGTCTGAGTCTCATTTATACTCAGGCCCCTTTGCTGTACTCTGTCGACTTCACTCATACCCAATTTTAAGGCCCCTTTAGCTCGTTTAAGAGGCCTTGGTGTAACCAAGAATCAGGCCCAGGGTTAGAAACCTCTTTTATGCAAGGTGCTGAGCACCTGGAGCTCAATGTCCATCACAAAATCAGGCCCTGTGTGTCTCAAGCTCAGCACTCAATGTAAGAAGATGCTTCTGAAAATCTGGGCCTTGACAGCTCTCTGCCTCAGCTTCCCCATCTGTAAAATGAGAATGGTGCTATTTCCCTACCTCGCAGGGCTTAAAGGGTTAATGTAATCATGTCAGGAAAGTGCTTTGAAGATGGCAAAGGGCTCGGGTTTTGTCCTGGGTGTTAGTTTGAGTTCTTGGGTGTGGCTTCATTGTACATGAGCACAGAGGTGCTTGGGGGTGCTGTGCAGCAGGAAGGGGGGTGGGTGACTCAGTAGGGGGTGCTCTTCCTATATCTCAGTGCTGACCCCAACTCCCCAGCTTGTTGCTAGGGGGTGCTGTGCGACTGCTGGTTCCATGGTGCAGATGCGATGTAAAACAAGACCCTTACTGCTTCTGGCTACTCAGTATCCTATATCCCTTTTCACAGGCCCTGTTGTCAAATTCCAGTCATGGTGGCTGTACTGGCTTCCCTAAAATTCCCCCTGGAGTTTTGTTGAGGTGGAATATTTTCCCTCACTTCCACTGAATTGCTGTGAAGCGTAGCGTTGCTGTGAGCTGCCAAAGTGTTGACATGGCCCACCCCAGAAGTGGCTGCATTTCTGTGTGGGTTGAGTGAGCCCTTTGCAGCATTGCTGCATGCTGTTAAACAGCTGCCATGTTCCGCCCCAGACATGGCCCCAGCGCACTGGCTTGTGAAGCAATCCAAGTATATCCATTACCCTGAGATCATGCAGGATAAAAGATGATCTGTTACATGCCAGAATTGTTATTTTTATGACCTAACATCATGAAGCAATTTTTATAAGAAGAATAACCTTACCACGCCCTTAATGAAATCACAGCAATCTCCATTCGCATCTAGTAATCAATGAGCCCCAAAATAAAATAAAGTAAAAATTGGCAGCCTCTAGAACTTGGAACAACTTCAGGTTTCAAAAGAGCCTTTTCAGAAACAATAAAACATTCCCAGAGGGACAGCTCATTACTTCCCTTCTTCCCCTCGGAGAGTCACTTAACCTCTCTGGGCTGGGTTCACACTGATGTAGAATCCCAGCTGTTAGAGGGGTTGGGAGGATCTAGGGTCAGACGGCTTGGCTTGACCCAGATGTAACAACCACACGCCCTAGCTCTTACCATCCAGTAGATTCAAAGCGTTTCACACAGGAGGTCAATTGCATTATCCCCCTTTTACACCTGGGGAAACTGAGGCATGGAGCGGGGCAGGGATGCACTCAGTGTGGGAGCCAGGAACAGAGCCCCAGTCTGCTGTTTCTCATGCCAGTGCACTATCCACTAGGCCATGCTGCATATCCTGTGTGAATTAGCAGTGACTCCATTGACATGGATGGTGTTTACATGGATGAAGTGTAGGCATGGCCTTAGGTCAGGGGTGGGCAAACTTTTTGGCCTGAGGGCCACATCAGAGTGCGAAACTGTATGGAGGGCCGGGAAGGGAAGGCAGTGCCTCCCCAAACAGCCTGGCCCCTGCCCCCTGACTGCCCCCCTCAGAACTCCCGACCTATCCAACTCCCCCGATTCTTGTCCCATTACCGCCCCCTCCCGGGACCCCACAACCCAAACCGCCCCCCCCCGGACCCCAGGCCCTATCCAATCCACCCACCCCCTGACCCATATCCACACCCCTGCCTCCTGACAGGCTCCCTGGGACTCCACCCCATCCAACCCCCCCGGTTCCTCGTCCCCTGACTGCCCCAACCGCTATCCACACCCCTGCCCACTGACAGGGTCCCCGGGTCTCCCACACCTATCCAACCGCCCCCTGCTCCCTGTCCCCTGAATGCCCCCCCTGGACCTCCTGCCCCTTATCCGACACCCCTGATCCTCACTCCCTGCCCCCTTACCATGTAGCTCAGAGCAGCAAGAGCTCACAGCCCCGCTGCCCTGCATGGTGTGTGACTGCGGCCCAGGGGGGCAGCAGGGGAGGGACCAGGGGCTAGTGTCCCTGGCCAGGAGCTCAAGGGCCAGGCAGGATGGTCCTGCAGGCCGGATGTGGCCCACGGACCATAGTTTGCCCACCTCTGCCTTAGCTTCTGTTTTAGGAATGGCTAATAGAGGTTTGAATCGCGGGCTAGTGGATTGTTAGGCAAATAAAGAGAACCCCAGCACCGATCCCTTACTAACCCCTCGATCTGCAGCACAGTCCTGGACTACTGCACACGTTCCCACTGCCAGCTCTGCCCGGCGGGCTAACAAAGCCCTCATTCTCCCACGGTGCAGGGTGTCCCAGAGGAAGGTGACATCTCTCTGTCTAGGGCTGGATCTCCCTTGTTGTCTTTGTCAGACGAGGAGTCTTCTCATGTTTCCCCCTCTCCATCTCTTGTGCAGATTAAGTAACGTGGTGGCAAGAATTTTGTCTCCCACCACATTCCTCCCCCCGCCCCCATGCCATTTTTCCTCAGGCTTCTACTGTCACACAGCTGCTGTTGTGTATGTGTCACTGCCCCCTATTGGAGAGAATTGGGACTGATCAACATTGTCTCATAAACCCTCTACTGCTACTGGGGATTCTCCTTTACTGCAGGTGGCTCAGGAGCATTTGCGTTCTGTCCCCACTTGCTATTTGTATTACAGTTGCTCCTAGAAGCCCCAAGTGAGACCATCATGCCAGGGGCTGCACAGACGAAGACGGCTCCTGCCCCAAGGAGTTCAGTCTTAACAGACAAGAGAGAATAATGAGTCTTATTTTTACAGGTGGGGGAAACTGAGGCACGGAGCAAGTTGCTCAGCATTAGTTGGTGGCAGAAGTGGGAATTGAATGCTCATGTCCTGAGTCCCAGTCCAGTGCTTTGACCCCTGAGCCCAACTTATCTCTGCTATGCCTGGCAGCCTGAAAGATGTGAAGCTGGGGGCTCCCCCTTGGTGGGTGACCTGTCCCTCTTTCCCGCTGAGGCCCTGTGCTAGGTGGCCTGACGCCGTCTCGTTTGCAGGCGTCAACGTGATGCTGAGGAAGATCGCGGTGGCCGCGGCTTCCAAGCCGGCCGTGGAGATCAAGCAAGACGGTGAGACCTTCTATATCAAGACCTCCACCACGGTGCGCACCACCGAGATCAACTTCAAGATTGGGGAAGAGTTCGAGGAGCAGACCGTGGACGGGCGTCCCTGCAAGGTAGGGGGAGCTGCTCCGGGCAACCGGGGCTGCACGGTCCCTGCTTTTTGGAGCTAAGTCTGGGGCGGGGAAGCAGAGAGACCCCTGGACAGCTCAGGGCTTGGCTGAGGGTGTATATCCCTGGTGAGACCCCCATGAGTCCAGTGGTGGCAGGAGGGCACCCAGCTGGCCACTGCTTTGCTCCTGCTAATGAGGAGGGGATAAATAGTCCCTTGGGTGTCCTCTTGGTGGCATAGGAATACCCGTGGGAAGTGACGAGTCACAAGATGGCATCCCAGAAGTCAGGGAAACTCAGGCCTGGGCCTGTAGCATGAGGGTCAAGTTCTTCACCGGGGCCCAGCCTTTGTTGCTTCTGTTAATGGGGCGCGGCAAAATAGTCCCTCTGGTAACCTTGCTGACGAGGCAGGGATACCTCGTGGGGAGTGCTGAGTCACAAGAGGGCATCCCACATCCTCAGACGAGGGCTGAGCCTGTCCCATAAGGGCCGTGTCCTCTACAACCACTCAGCCTTCCCCTCCGCTAACGAGGAGGGGTAAAATAGTCCCTCGGAGAGCCGTGGCGGGGGCGTAGGGATCCCCGGTTAGGAGTGACATGTCACAAGATGGTGTCCCGGCGGAGTATAAAAGCGCTGCCCAGGAGCATGATGGGTCACGAGCTGGCGCTGTAGAAGCCCCAGCGCAAGGATGGCAGAGGCCTCCTTGTGCCACGTCCCGTGATCCTCCTGGCTCCCGTCTCCATGGCAGAGCCGCTAAGAAATAACTGAGCAAACTTCCCTCCTTAATAAATATGGGGGAGATCCTTCTGAGCCTGGCCAATTCCTGTTGATATTTACCTCCTCCGGCTTGTCGTACGCCAAGACCCTTCTGTGTGCTCCCTGCCAGGACAAATACGACAGGGGTTTCCCTCCTGGGTCCCAGCTTGGCATCTTTCTCAGGGACTCTGAGCCTTGCCGGGTGGCTGCCCTGTCTCTGGCCGGGAGGTCCGGGCAGGTTTTCGTCACATAGCCTCCCACGCAGTCGTGGGGAAGCCCTACCTGCTCTTGGTTTATGCCCCTGAACAAAGCGTCTTAAAGGGGCAGTTTACTCAGTGTGACACATACACAACCCTGAACTCCAGCTTATACTGTGTGACACCCCTCGGATCCCGGTCTCCAACTCGGTGTGACACACACACACGGAACAAGGGTCAGACACATACACCCACATCTGGACTCCAACTCACAATGTGTGACACACACACATAGACACAGTCTGGGTTGCAGTCACTTTGTGTGACCCCACACACACGGACTAAGCGTCAGACAGACAGACACACAACCACATCTGGACTCCGACTCACTAGGTGTAACACACACACACTGGATTGCAGTTGCTCGCTGTGACACACAGACACACTCCTGCCTCTACAGCTAGCAGCCCATTCTCTCCCCCCGAAGGGGTGAGGGCTCTTTTCTTCCTCGCCATCCCATCCCAGCACCCCTCCGGGTGACGGATGAGTCCACACAACTGTCAGGCTGCTCTGGAGTGTGGAACAAATTGCCAGCTTCTCTCTTGTCAAGGACTGGGCCTGCCTAGTGCATGATGGATGAGCCTTTTGTGCCGCTGGGCTAGTAGGGGCATGGCAGGGGCTTTGTCATTTAAAATGCGGTTGCATTGATCTTCTCCTTTCTTTCTTCCTTCCAGAGCCTGGCCAAATGGGAAAGTGAGAACAAAATGGTCTGTGAACAAAGGTTGCTGAAGGGGGAAGGGCCCAAGACCGGCTGGTCCAGGGAAATGACCAACGATGGAGAACTCATTCTGGTAGGCTGGCCTCTGCACGCAAAGGGTTAAACGCCCCCCCACCCCCCGTTGCTGTGAACCCCCTTTGCTTTCTGGCACAGGGTGGTTAAGCTCCAGCTGCGAATGCAAGAGTTGCCCAGGGAGTGAATGCCCGTCTACACTAGAGCTGCAACAGTGTTTTGTAACCAGCTTGTGACGCTCTCCTCTGAGCAGCGGCCATCTGGGTCACCCGTGTTTATGGGATGGCTGCCTGACTGGTGCATTCTGGGACAGCCTGGGCAGCGCTCCCATAGTGCCTCAGGAGAGAGTGCCCAGGGCACCTGCATCACCTGAAGCAATGCATTCTGGGAAGAAGGAGGCCCAACGCAACTGGTTGTACTGGGAGATGATCCTGCCTACATTGCAAACAACCAGTGTGCTGAACTGGGTAGGGCTTTCCAACAACTCCCCGCCCAGAGACTCCATCCCAGGGGGTCACGTTGAGCCCAGTGCATGCTGGGACAGGACTTTGGCCTGACTCCAGTGCCTTGCACCTGGTGCAGTGGTTTACACCCGCACCCCCCAGCCGGCACTGGTGTAAACGGCTGCCTGAGGTGAAGGGTGTGTGTGCTGGGGGAAGGGGCTTACCCTGCAGTGTAGACGTACCCTCAGTGACCCGGCTCTGAGCAGTCGTCTCTGGGGTCTGCTCCCTTTGCTCATTTCCCCTCTTGCTGTTCCAGACCATGACAGCCGACGATGTGGTCTGCACACGGATCTACATCAGGGAGTGATACGCCCCGCCGGGCAGCAGCGGGTACTCCTGGCACCGCCCCCTTCCCGCTTGCCAATTGCAGCCTCTCCGCTGACCTTCAGTAACCATTCCGCCGGACTCCAGAGTATCCCGTTTACATGATGCAGGCCAGCGACACTGCTCCACTTCATATTCCACTATCAGCCCATCTCCTTCACCCTCCCCCCGCTCCTCCCACAGCCTCTCTTTGTCCATGCAGCCCACAGAGCAATGTGAACTCCTCCCAGCCCCTCGTCCAAGTGGGTGACACAGAGGGTCATCATGTATCCACCCCCACCTCGGCTAGAGATGACGCTAACGAAACTGTCTCTCCCAGCCACAGGGGGTTTGCCTGATTTGTGCCAAGATGGGTAAGGGGCCCTCTCTCAGCCAGTTCACGGTGGGCTCTGGAGAATGCTCACCTTGGTCTGTGCTCCGCTCGGAGATGACCCTGAGCCAAAGCCTGCTTTCCATCAGCTTCGGTGGGCTTTGGATCAGGCCCATGTCCTGAGCAAACCCGGCCGTGCCTTGAAGTCACGGGAATCGGGATGTGAATTAGCAGTCCAGGGCTTGCTGGGCTGGGGGTTCTGCTTTGCCACTTCTGGCCGATTTTTGGGCTCCTGGAGTATGAGCCAGGTTATGACAATGAGGGCCACTCCGCACTGATTTAGCCACCAGCTGCCAAAATGCTTGGCAGTTCTGAGACGCGTCTGCATTTCCAGGTGCTGTATCCCCAAGACCTGATTCTGGGTTATTCCATTCCTGCATGTGGAGCTGGGATGTGGGGGAATGGGTTCAGGTGGCTTTGCCCTCCTCGTATTCTGGTGCTGTGCCCAGCCCACAGTGTAAGTTAGAGCAGCCTCAGGGCTGCTCTTCATTGTCCTCTGCCCCCATGGCCTCCTGAATGCAGGGAGTATCTGTAGTGCACTGCACGCTAGCAATACCCCCAATTTCCTCTTCTCTGGGAGCAGGGCTAGTGGAGACCCCTTACCCCAGCTCCACACTGGCCAGGGAGGCCCACTAACAGTTGTACTAGAGGCATGAATTTAAACCAGCACAGACCCATTGGTGCATGCTTTCAAACCGGAATAAGAGTGTCCACATGCAGGAGTTTGCCCTGGTTAAAGTGAACCGGTTTTAAAGCCGATTTCAGTTCAACTGATGCAACTTTCCCGTGTAGACAAGATCTTCGTTCCCGTGGGACAAACAGCTTAGCAGCAGTGCAATGAGATCAGATTCCCTTCTAGAGTGGGTCTGAAGCCACTTATAGGGCAGAACCCAAAGGCACCTGGATTGTACTTGAACTGTGGGCAAATGAAGCACTGATTCTTCTCCCCCCCCCCCGGCTTTATTTGCCCTGTCTCTGGATGGAATTTACCCCTGTGCGCAAAGCCTGTGTGTAAGCACCCTGATGCCGCACAATGCTTTGTCCTCCTGTAATAGGAAAAGCCCACCCCAAGGCTCAGGTATCCCAGTCCTGGGTTCAGTTCCCATACTTGACCAATGTAGAGTGATCAATACCAGGTGCTGCGTGGGATGGTTTTTTTTCCATGCAAAAAATATCAACAGACACAACATTTCAGGTTTTAATTAAAAAAAATAATAATCCTTTTTCAATAAAATCTCAAATGTTTGAACAATTTTTTTCCATAAACATTTCCAGTGCATTGGAAAGCCCTTACCCACGGCAGACGGGGAATGTCCCGATGGGCATATTTCAGGGCTCTCTTATGGTTTTATATGCATCACCAAAACACCATTCAAAACGGAGTGTCTGGGAGTGAATTGGTGCATTGCCTTTGAGTCGGCCTTGTCTTCAGAGGTACATTGCACTGGGAGGCCGTGAGTTTAGCTTGGCCTCTGCTACACCTGGTTGAAATTTTGGGAACAAGAAAGGTTATTTTTGGGTTTTGGTGTTTTTTTTGATTGTGGTCAAGAAATGGCCTTTTTTAAGGGGCAATTTGAGTGAAAAAGTGTTCATTTAAATTTTTCCCCTCGTGTTACAGTGGAATCCCTAATTGATGAACTAATTTGAGACAAAGGAGCCCATAAAATTAAAAAGTTCGTACAATCGAGCCTCTCCAAGTGACAGTACGTACGTGTAAATTACAGTATGGTACAATGCACCAGGAGCTTCAGGAGGCCTGAAAAAAGCGTGTGTGGGCCGGGGGGTCTATTACAACCTGAGTGCAGCAGCTTTGGTAAGACAGTGCTGGGTTTTCTGGCTGGGTTTATGCCCCCTGGCGATCCTCTCTGCTTCAAGCACTGCCCTTATTGCTTTCTTCTTGTCCTGCAGGCCACCTGCAAAGTGATTCCTGGTGCATTGAAGGTATCGGAATGGGAAGGGACTTGGTATAACTGGTCCTTTGGAGGGCTGGGCTTCATAAAACCAACATTATGCCGCCTTGCTTGTGACTTACTGCATAGGCTTGTGCACAGGGGTAATTCACCCCCCTCCGAGACACCTTCCCCCTCCCGCATCGCATCCATCCGGGCAACAAGAGTTTCAAGGTGAAGAGTGGAAAGTGCTTTTTAAAAAAAACAAACAAGAACCTGGCATTGATTTTATTTTATGCAGAATATTTTTCCATATTCCTGTAGGAAGAAGCTGTAACCTAGTTGAGATGCATTCCTCCTCCCGTGTAGGGCCTTGTGCTTTCTCGCTCCTCTTTCAGTAGTTGCAACTTTTTCTGAGTATTTATTTGTTAATATTTTATTAAAAAGGAAACCCTGAACAAGCCCGTCTCCTGCGGATCTGTGCAGCATTGGATCTTGCCTGGAACACAATGTCCTTCCAACCCAACTCTCTCTAATAAACGGTTGATGAAAGTCTGCCTTGTCCTGGTCGTTCCTGGAAATCGCCGGGGGTGAAAATCACCAGCTCCGCTAGCCCACTCTTGAGAGCCTTGATTCCTCTTGGCACAGTTCTGGCAGCATCGCGTATGGGGATATCTTTCTGCTAATGGGGTGGGGTAAAAGGTGCCAAGCTGAACAAAGCCTGGAGTCTTGTGGCAGTAGCTAGGTCAGCATGGGCTGGCCACTCCCAGGGGCTCAGAGGTCCGGTCTCCTGTCCCCTGCCGAAGCCTGAGCGAGTTTGGACCCCCTGCTCTGGATTCAGGCCCAGCTCATGTTTGAACTGGAAGGGTTGCTCCTGTGATGATGCAGAGTTTGATTCTACTGCAGGGTCAGATTGAGCTCTGGCCCAGCACAGAGGCAGCGGCTCCTGCTCGAAGGAACGGGGTGGAATTAAAGGAAGGTGGAGGAGAGCAAGACGCGGTGACAGGACCGAAGATTGGGCCCTTTAGACCTAGATGGGACGATGCACCTGCGAACATGCTGCAGAGGGCAGGCCTGTGCTCAGTTGTGTAGGAGAAGCAATGGGGAGGGGTCCTCTTCCCCCCACCCATCTCCACTTGCCATCATCTTCTGAGAGGAAGGAGGTAGGGCCATGCACTGCCCATGTCAGTCACTTAATCAGTTCTGCATCTGAGAGATGGGGATAATATGATCCTTTTTTTGTGGTTTTCCTGCTGGAGCCCATGAGCTCTTTGGGGACTGGACTTTGTACAGCCCCTAGCATGCCGGGGTCTCGCTCTCAGGAGGGGCGCTGGTGGAACCCCAGTAATAACAATCCCTTTGCCTGGTGCCCCGTTCTAGAGCCGTTTCCAGCCTGGTTTGAAATGTCCCGAGGGGGCAGTAGGGTACGAGGCTCTTTCAGTCTCTCTCTTTCCCCTTCCCCCATTTACTCTCTGATTCCTGGAACGGGCATGGCCAGGACCCCTGGCTGTAAAATCGCTTCCTTTGATTCTAATTACAACACGAGCTCTTCCAGCCCGGCTGGCGCGAAGAGTAACAACAATCAAAGACCACGCAGGGGCCCAGAGGGTGCCGATAAGACCCAGCTAATTCCAGCCCTGCCAACCGCCTGGGGAAAAGACACAAATGCTGCATTGTTAGCCCGAGACCAACTAGATTCCTGCTCGCTTCCCAGGCAGGCTGTGCTTCTGAGGAGGATCTGATTCGATCCTCCCTGGTTGTTCCTCTTCTTTAATTAGCTTGCTGGACTCAGCTTGGCCTCTCGAATTGGGCTGGGATTCCACGGACTGCGGCATCCGGCCGGAGCTCACACACTGAGAATCGCCTCACCCTGCCACAGTCCGCGTCTGAAGGGGGCTGTGGCACCAGCCCTGACCCCCAAGCAGATCGGGCGCCCTGGAATGCTGCCAGTCTTTCTTTGCCCCATTGATTGGCAGTGGGCCAGATTCTCAGCTGCTGTAAATCGGTATTGACATGGATGGAGCAAGGCCGATTTACACCCAGTGAGGATCCAGGCTTTTCTTTTGCCCTTCTGCATGTTGGATCAGCGTACTCTGAAGGCAGAATATGGCAGGTGTGAGTACCCCTTTAAGAGCAGGGCATGATGGGAGCCCCTGCAGGGGTATAAAACAGAGCACTGAGGCCTCACGCTCACTCTGGTGGTGACTGCGATGAAGGGGAATGTAATGCCTGTATCTTGGATATCGAACCAGGTCCTTCAGAGCTGCCCCACAAGCCGCAGTATCTTGAGCCAAAGAGTTAAGTGATGGCAAATCCTATGGACTGGGGAAGCGGGGGGGATTCTAAATTTGAGGGTGCTCTCTGCTTTTTGGACAAAGATCCTTTGTCTGGCTGAGAATTCTGTAAAGTTTGTGCCATGTGTCTAGAGTGCCAGGTGTATCTTAGTGAATCAGCTGGGTGCAGAGAATTTGGGGACAGCCCCCCTTGCCGCACTGAGCAGTGGTTTCAGTTTAAAGGGGAGTTTTCCAATCACATGTCAAACAGGAGCTGAGACTTCTTGGAAACCTGAGCACCTCCAAATGGGGTGCTTATTAAGTTTGCAGATGATACCAAACTGGGAGGGATTGCAACTGCTTTGGAGGACAGGGTCATAATTCAAAATGATCTGAAAAATTGGAGAAATTGTCTGAGGTAAACCGGATGAAGTTTAATAAAGACAAATGCAAAGTGCTCCACTTAGGAAGGAACAATCAGTTTCACACATACAGAATGAAAAGAGACTGTCTAGAAAGGAGTACGGCAGAAAGGGATCTAGGGGTTATAGTGGACCACAAGCTAAATATGAGTCAACAGTGTGATGTTGTTGCAAAAAAAGCAAATGTGATTCTGGGATGCATTAACAGGTATGTTGTGAGCAAGACACCAGAAGTCATTCTTCTGCTCTGCTCCGCCCTGCTTAGGCCTCAACTGGAGTATTGTGTCCAGTTCTGGGCACTACATTTCAAGAAAGATGTGGAGAAATTGGAGGGGGTCCAGAGAAGAGCAACAAGAATGATTGAAGGTCTTGAGAACATGATCTACAAAGGAAGGCTGAAGGAATTGGGTTTGTTTAGTTTGGAAAAGAGAAGACTGAGAGGGGACATGATGATAGCAGTTTTCAGGTATCTAAAAGGGTGTCATCAGGAGGAGGGAGAAAACTTGTTCACCTTAGCCTCCAATGATAGAACAAGAAGCAATGGGCTTAAACTGCAGCAAGGGAGATTTAGGTTGGACATTAGGAAAAAGTTCCTAACTGTCAGGGTAGTTAAACACTGGAATAAATTGCCTAGGGAGGTTGTGGAATCTCCATCTCTGGAGATATTTAAGAGTAGGTTAGATAAATGTCTATCAGGGATGGTCTAGACAGTATTTGGTCCTGCCATGAGGGCAGGGGACTGGACTCAATGACCTCTCGAGGTCCCTTCCCGTCCTAGAGTCTATGAATCTATGAATCAGCCTAGGGACCGGGGCAGGATTCTCCTGTCCTCTCCCCAGTGCTCAGCGCTGGGCTTCAGCTTTGTCCTGTTCAGAGGCCAGCTGCAGCAGTCACAGCTGGGTCTGCCCTGCCTGTGTTGCCAACCCTCCAGGATTGCCCAGGAGGCTCCAAGAATTAATGATTAAACTTTAATGAAACATTATGCCATGTGATGAAACCTCCAGGAATATGTCCAACCAAACTTGGCAACTCCTCCCCTGAGGCCTTCCAGGTCTTCAGGCTTGCGGGTTTCAGGCCCAGTCAGGTGAAACAATAACGCGACCTCCTCTCTTCAGATCAGCATGGGGCGGGGGGTGCGCACCCCCCCTTTCAACCCTCTGGAATCCAGCTCCCAAGGCATCATCTTCCTGACCCTCCAGTCTCTCTCCCGCTACGGCTTTGTCAGGGGTTTGCCCTTTGCTCTCGCAGGGGCCCGTTCCGCATTTACACTCTCCCATTCGGAAGCGGCCCCTGAAATAATTAAACCATTTGTCACAGTGGGAACCACTTTCCTTTCTGAAAGGCTGGTTGCTGCCTGGACCTCCTCCCCACCTCCACCCGCCCTGCCAGGGCTGCTGCATGGCTTGTAAAGCCTCTGGCTTGGGCTTTCTCTGCCCCAGTGCCCTAGGGGATTGCATTCCACTTTTCCTTGCTGGGGGAGCGGAGGGGGGTGGGAGCTGGGGAGGAGATTTATTTCCCAGCACACTGAGGCACTGAAAGGCTGCCGAGTCCAAGCTCTGGAGGCCTCAGTGCCCCTAAAAAGTCAGCTAATGCCCTCTTGGAGCAGCTTTACTGCCTCCCGGGCTGACCCTTAATAACATCTGCAGAGCCAAGCGAGGAGCACAGGTCTCTGCCAGACACAGGAGATCAAGCCCGGTGCGTGCGAAGTCATGCCGCAAGCAGGACGCCATTTTGAGGAGCTCCTCACCCCCTCCAGCAGCCTGGCACGCACTGGGGGGACGGAGTAGCATGCTCTTCAGAATGGCACCCTCCAGGCGTGATACCGGACACGGGCCGAACCATAGAAAAACAGGCTCACAACCAGATGAGCGGCCCGTCTGCTCAAGAATTCCTGTTGTACTGTCGTCCCCTCTGCCAAGCAGCAGCCGGTCTATGGGGCAGGTGGCCTTACATCTTCATTTCTTGTTGGAGAAGTTAATGAGGCAGAATCTGGGGATCTGCTTAGTGAAACTTGCTTGTTCAGACTTTATAGCCGAGCCCTGGAAGAGAGGTGGTTGCAAATGGCACTTTGGCAATCCTTTCTTTGAGAAACCTCACCCCAGAGCCCAGGGAGCAACTCTGCACCCCAGACTGACTCTACTTAAGGTGATTAAGGCAGAGTGCAAACCCCCTTGCTATGTGGAAGAACTGCCCCTGGAAGAAACAGCATCACAGAATTAACCCTAATGCAGCATTTCTTCCAAGACTGAAAACTTGCTCACACACCTGCCAAGAAAATGAACTTATAAGACTATGTGAAACAGTGCCATCTGGTGACCCCCCCCATAACAAATACTTATCACAGCTCAGCCCTGGGGGTTCCCTGTCTCCGGGGCTCATAGAACAAAATGGTGGATCCAGTCACCCTCTTCCTCCACATGCTGCGGAAACTTTGATAGAAATGTTGCGATTTCAGGCCCATTTCAAGTAAAGGCTTTGTAGGTTTATGTTGGGGGATATGGGGAGGCGAGGGCTCTGCGTGTTCTGTGGCTTGGTGATTCTGCCTTAATAAAATGTACTTAGCTCAGAGCAGGGAGGGAATGGCCATGCATAATTGCATCAGTCTTCATGTTGTCTTTGCACAGAGGCATGTTTAGTTAGATCAAAGCCAGATTATGCTGGAGAAGCTGAATGAGAACAAAGAACCAGCCCTTTAAAGATTACATCAGGGAGTTTCTCCGGGCTCTCAGGGTGTGTGCCAGATGCACTTTCCCTGAAAATAAAGCCTAGAGATGATTTCCTGACTGCCATTGTCCTGACACAAGGAGGGAATGGGTGCAAAGACTGGGAGCCAGAACAGATCTGGGAGGGTAGAGTTGTCTAGTAGTTAGAGCAATGGGAACTGGGAGTCAGGACACCTGGTTTTTGTTTTCTTCTCACCCACTCCCCACACCAGATCTGGGTTGGGAGCACGATCTAAATATTTGTTAGACCGTCAGGCTGAGGAATCAGGAGGATGGATGGGGTCTATTCCCAGGTCTGGAAGGGGAGTATGGTCTAGTGGTTGGCGAGGGGTTGTGTGTGTTTGTATGTGGGGGGAACTGCAGGGTTCTAGTTCCTCCTCTTTGTTGTCCTGGCCATGTTCCTTCACCTCCTTGTGCCTGTGTTTAGTGGGACGGGGGGTATCCTCGTATCTGGTGGGGGTGTAGAGGAAAGAACTTGGAGATCTTCAGACGAAATGCACCGGAGACACGAATAACGCCAATAGCTATTCCTGAAATGCTCATGAAAAGTTACCCTTGGGCGAGCGACCCCACTGACATCAGCGTGACTCCGCTGTAATTGAACTCAGCCTGTAAAGTCAACTCCAGCGTCTCGTGACTCCCGGGTTGTATAAGGGGGTATTTGGGTTGGGATGTGGCTTGCTCGGTCAATTGTTCTTACTGTTTCCATTTGAAGGCTATGAACTGGACAGCTGGAAGCAAACAAGACTCCCCTCCTGTTTCTTCTGGGGCTTCTGGGCAAGAGTGCTGGAACCTTTGTAGAAGTGGGAGGGCCAAGGCGAAAGCATCTCCTCCCTCTCTGTGTTGGCAGCTCTTGCGATGAGCCAGCCGCCCTCTCTTCTGGCTCCACACCAGCCCCCGGGCGGGTGGAAGGTGTAATTGCAACGCCTCCCCGGCAGAATCTATTATTCTGTGGGGGAACAAAAATCTCTGGGGACATAAATTCTGCGCTTATGTTTCTTTTGTTAAAAAGTTGGGGGGGCATCACCCCCTGGTTCTGGTGCTGGTGCTTCTGGGTAATGGAGAATGCACTGAACAGTGGCCCCAAAGGCTTATGAGTAGCAGAGAATGTGGTGCTGGGTCCAGGCAGGAGCAGGTTTGGGTCTGTGGGTTTCTGTTTCAAGGAATCTCTTTAAAATGTGTCTGTGCTGCTGTGTGCCATTGAGCCCGGGGAGGGGCTGACCGAGAGGATGTTTTGTTTCTTCTCTGGGGCTAGAGTTAATCTGAAACCACAGGGCCTGGTCTGACTCTGACTTACACGGGTGTAAATCAGGTGCCTGACCAGTGATTCCAGTGGCTCAAGGATTTTACTCTGGGGATGCAGGGCCTGATCCAAAACCCACTGAAGCTGATGGAATGACTCCTATTGTGTCTCCTGCAGCCTGGGGAAAATCAGGCCCACAGTGCATGTGCACGGGGAGTAAATTAACAGCCATATGTGTCTCTGAGGGATGGCCAGACCTCTGATGATATGTTTGCAGGGCGCATGCAATGCAGAAAATCACTGCCAACCCCTGCCCAAGTCAGGTTTCCCTGCTAACACGGGTGTCGCTGGATTGTGTGCTGTCATTTTGCCATCAGCCTTGGCACTAAGATCACTGCAGTCTGGTACACAAAGGAGAATTCTTCCTCCTGGGTTGTTGATTGTGTTAATACTGGCTGGGAGTTGAACCACTGGGAAAGGGAAGGTTGTCAGAATGCATTTCTCTGACACACAGCGCGGGGACACCGGAGCCAGCCTGTGACGCACACGCTTGCCCGGATCAGAAACTTTTTCAAGTCCGTCTGTCTTTTTCGCGCTCGTTCACTAGACTCAAGACCAAGGGTATCAAAAGCAGCTAAAAGAGATGGTCTTGTTGTGATTAAGGCGTGGAGATCTACCTTCAAGTAAGGGCCCGTGATCAGTTCTCCATGCCCCCTAAAGGTAGAACAAGAAGCAGTGGTCTTCATCTGCAGCAGGGGTGATTTCAGTTCATTGTTATAGGAAAAGCTTTCTCACTGTAACTCCCCTGGTCTCTCCTTCAGAGGAGTTCAGCTCTAGGAGAGGCACCCAGGGAGGTGTGTGGAATCCCAACCAGTGGAGGTTTTTAAGAACAGAGTTGGACAAACACCCCTCGGTTTACGTGGCCCTGCCTCCATTTCTGTGATTCTGAGCAACAGAGCTGCCTCCTAAGAGCTTCCCATGCCCCATCCCTGGCCCGGGTCTCTAGTCCCTACGGGTGAGGAGCGCTTCCCTGTATGGCGACAAAGGGTTCTTCACATGGGGTGAACTGGGCCTTTCGGTGAATCTGAATCTAATCTCCCTCCGGTGACCTTAGACCCGCAGCAGCCTGGGGAGACAGAGTCCTGCTCTCCCGGCCCTAAGAAAGGGAGGGAGAAAGGAGCAATGGGGCCCCTCCAGGCCCTCTTTCATCCCTCCCAGACAAAGCCAGGCCGCGTTCTCTCCCGCCTTGATGGGAATGGTTTTCAGCAGCCGCCTTTCTCCCAGGCGCCTGTGTCACAGGACCTGCCCCCTTTTGCCCCCGGCCTGGTCCATCATTGCTTTGTGCGACGCTTACCGAGTGCTGTTTTAATTAACTTTCTCTCTGAAATGGATTGATTGTGGTGTCCCGTGTGGCAGGAGGGAGGCTGTAATGTGGATGCACCATCAGGCAGTTCTCCCGCCTGTATATTCTCTGCAGGAAGTTGCTGGATGCAACCCCTCTCTCTCTCTTACCCCCTAGCGTCTTCCCCTTCTTCCTCTAGGCTCTCACTCGCCTGATGCATGAGGAGGGATGGACACCATTTAAAGGGGGACCTAGTCATTCTGAACCCACATGGCTCCGTTTTCAACACATATATTCTGTGGGTCCCCATCCCAATCCCTGCTGGAAGTGATCCAGCCCAGAGCGTCTCTTTCAGCCCAGCTCCTCGCCCGCTCAGGAACTCGCTAACATCCTAGGGCTCTGAATCTCTCCCCTCTCTGCAGGTAAATGATCCCCTGTCTCCTCTCTCCTCTTTAACCTGGGAAAAGCGCTGCCCTCCTGCAGGAAGCGCAAATCGGCTTTAAATAAATCCCGTCTGGAATGGCGCTTGCGAGGGCTGGGGAAATGGCTATCCCCAAATCGCAACCCGCTCCTCCTTCATGAGCTGCTCACCTATTAGCAGGGCCTGCTTAAAGAGATGGACTCCCTGGTGGGTGCTGTTGGCTTAAGAACTGAAGCCACCCCTTGGCACCTAAGAGATGGCACCTGCTGAGAAAACGGCTCACACCTCTGTTTGCTCCCGGGAAAGCAAACTAGCTGCACCACTTAGTTGACTAAAGTAGCCCTGCAGTCACCCGCCCTCCCCACATGTTATAGCTGGGGGCTATCCTGATTTTTCAGAGGAGGGAAACTGAGGCATAGAGTGATGCTACAATTTGCGTCCATGGGCACCCAGCAAGGCTGAGCCAGGAACAGACCACAGGATTCCTGACTCCCAGCCTCTTGCTCTGAACATGTAGGCTACATTTCTTCCTAAGCTTGAGATTGGAACCCAAGTGTCCTGACTGGCTAACCGCTGTTCTAACCACTAGCCCATGCTGCCACCCTAGACCCAGGCCCTCTATCTGATAGGGTCAAAGTTAAGGCCAGGCAAACCAGTTGGGATGAAATAAGAATTCCACCCTCCAATCAAACTCACCCTGAACTGTTTCTGAGTTCTCAGGAGCACGAATGGTTAACGCATGAAATGTCTCCCCTTCGCTTTCAGAGGAGAAGGCCCTGGCCTTGTGGATGCACATGTGAGATACCTGGCCTGACCCTACCAATTGCTAGAGGGATTTGATGCTACGGGGGGCCACCCAGAGTGTGAGGAGTTTGTTGGATCTGAACCTAAATGCTGTGACGGGTGAGGAAGGGTTTGTGAGTCGGATGCAGCGCTAGAAATCAGGACTCCTGGGTTCTCTTCCCAGCTCTGCGCTATGTCATAGTGAAAATGTCACTCCTAGAACTGTCAAGGTGCTTGCTGGAATGGAGTCCCGGCAGATCACTGAGAGCCTGTGTTCGGGGTGCAGGACAACTGGGTGCCTTCTCCAATTCTGCATTGCGACGTTAACGAAATGCCCCCAAACCTGTCTTTGGGGTGTTTGTTAGAACCAGGTCACTACGGCCACAGGGCTATGGACTAGCACCTGTGACCCGGATGCCTGGGTTCGCTGTGGAGTCCTTCCCTGGCTCTGCTTTCCCTTGCTGTCTTTGGGCCTGTGACAACGGGCAGACGGTGTCTGGGAGAATAATGCCCCGAGTATGTGTCCATTGTGAAGCTGGGCTTTGCCCCAGTTCGGCAACGTGGCAAAATGCCTGGCTGTGGAACTCAGGCACGAGTAGCTCACATCCTGCAGGTCGGCATGCTGAGGTGGGTTAATGACAGGCTAACGTAGCCGGGCTGTGGGTGGCTGGGGAAGGAGGGGGCCTCATCAGGCAGGCTCCGAGAGGGTTGCTGGGGAATTTGATCTGCAAAGGGCCCCCTGGTCTTGTGGCTCATGGGCTCGCTCTGGGAATGTTCACGCATGGCAGGACCTGGGGAATTTCCAACCTGTGAGTGGGGGATGAGCTGGGCTGGTGACAGAGGTGGGTGCCACCCAGCGAGAGAGACGCAACCACACATGTAGACAATAAGGCTGGACAGACCCATCGCACAAAAATAAAGACACACACGTGTGTGTGTGTGTGTGTGTGTGTGTGTGTGTGTATATACACACAGCCACAACATGCACACCCAGACTCATGCAACGAAACACAGCGCGTCTCTCACACACACTCATGCTGTCCCGTCCCCTTCCAACATTCCCCCGATTAAAGCCCACACACAGTCGAATGCACAAGGCGGGTTACACCTTGCAGCCGCAAGCATCCCAACATACCCCTGGGTACAAAACTCCCACCCAAATCACTATGCACTAAACACAAGCCCTCCACGTGGCAATCCGTCCCACCTGCAGCTGCGACACCAACCTGCGCAGCAAACAGCAAGGAAACATGCGCTCACAGGCACCGCCCTAGATGCCACGGGGCCTGATTCTGCTCCCACGCACCCTGCCTTTTGCCCTGGCCTGGCTCCATTGCCTACAATGGACCCGTTCCCTCTTGACCTCCAGGTGACTGAGATCAGAGTCAAGACCCCATTCCCGTGCGGTGCTGGGCAGTGGCAGCTAGTCAGGTCAGCCGAGGGTCTGTGGTGGCTCCCAGCCAGACATGAGAGTACGCAAGGTGGGGGGTGGGAGATCTGGGAGATGGCATGGGCCAGACCCCCAGCTGGTGTGAATCCACCTAGCTCAGATCCAGATCTGCAGTCAGTGTCAATCTGTGTCATTCCATTGACCCGATCCCCAGCAGGTGTCGTGCCGCTGAAGTTGGTAGAGCCCTGTCGCTATATACACCCCCCCGAAGGACCTGACCCAATGTCCCTATCGGTTTGACAGGGAAGCCCAAACCCGCCCACCTCCAGGACCAGGATTTGGGTTTGGATCTGGTTCTTGTCCCATCCTTGGTCCTGGTGCACAACGTGTGGAAAACCCCACCAGGTCGGAGTGCTTTTGCACTGGGCTAGGGGACAGCACGAGGGACAGGGTGACACGACATGGATCCAGGCTCTCCCTCCTGTGTGTGTGAGATCTTCTCTCCTCGTTTCTCCCTCTGAGCAGCTCTGCCCAGATTTGCTCTGCGAAGGGCTGTTGCGATCAACGCTCTGCATCAAATGTGAGCACGGCCCTTAGCGCTGCTTTAGCCAGGCTCATGCTGGCTGCTCCAGTCCCCTCTACTCCGGTGTAGTGAGCCTGGCTGGGAGTTCCCTGCAGAGACAGGAATGTTTGTTTTATCCGCAGGAGCTGTTAGCCCTTCTCCAGCCATCCCCCAAGCTGGCACAACAGAAGGCGACTGGCTCAAGGTTCTGTGGCAGGTGGATGCTGGGCAGACCGGCGTGAGGAGCAGAACGGATCTGGGTTCCAAGCACCTTCATGCCACGGTGCCTTCTACCCACGTTCACTCATTAGCTGGTTGCTGCTGGACTTGTTTGCCTGCTTGTGCCTTGACCTCGAGTGGAGCAACCAAGAGCGGGTAACGCCAGCTAGGAGTGGCAGGGAAAGGGCTGCCAGGAATGAGTGGTGCAATGCTGGATCCAGGAAGCATCGGGCCTGGTGTTGTGAAACAGCATCATGAAAAAACAAGGCCAGTCCTTTAGCAATGCCAGCGAGGTGCCGGTTGGCACTCACAGGTTGTTTTGGGGCTCCTGTTGTGGTGGGAGCTGGGCTGAGACCAGCTGCGCTCATTTCATTTCGGTCACCAAAGATCATGCCGTGCTCTGGTTACACAGGGGCTGAGCTGGATTTGAACCCAGGGAAAGGCTCTGACACCCACTCCCACCTCCTCCCGGCCTTCCAAGGACCAGGGTCTCAGTAAGGAGCCCAGCCCCTCGCCGGATCAGGGTGTCAAGTCAAGCCTGGGCCATGCTGATACAGTAAGTTCCTACTGCTTCTGTAGGATGAAGAGGGCCTGTCTGTGTGCAGAGCCCTCGGCCCCATCCTCTGCATGCCAGCTGCTCTGCAGAGCCTGTTGGCCCATTCCAATCTCTCTCTCTCTCTCTCACACGCGCGCACACACACACACACACTCTCCCCAGCCCAGCATGGGCCCGGGGCCGGCTCGCTAGGCAGTTAAATGGGGTAACTGTCTCATGGCTCCTGACCTTACAGGCTGTGGAGAGAGGCATTTGTGACATGCGCTCTATTTAGAGAAGGAGACATTTCCCCGCAATGCAGCTTTCTCCCTCCAGAGACACCAGCCCATGTTGCTAAATGGCATGAGAGAGCAAGATGGGAAACTGAAAAGTCAAGCTGAGCCTTCCTAGGAGTGCGATGGGAGGACTAGGTTGGTGTGAATTGTCTGTCTTTTTCTCTCCTTTCCACCCACACTCTCATCTCTCTCTCCCTTCCGGAGAAATTTTTCCTTCAAAACACTTTTTCAATGAAAAATGTTTTTTTCATCAGCATGGACCTTCGTTTCCCCAGGGACATGTTCCTTTTCAGCCAATGTTCTTGGGTTTTTGGTGAGATCGGAAATAATGTCTTGTTTTGATTCCGGCCAAGAGTACCGAGACCAGTCAAATTGCTGCCCCAACCTGAAAATGTTCTGCTTTTGGAAGATGCCTTTCATTTGCCATGTGCCGAAACCCCAAAATGTCTGGAGCTTTGGTCTCGCACCAGAAACCTGGAAACTTTGGAAGAACGTTTTTGATGGAAATTAAGAGATGTATTGGAGCATAAGCTTTCGTGGGTGTGACGCAGTGGGTATTCACTCATGAAAGCTCATGCTCCAATGCATCTGTTAGTCTAGAAGGTGCCACAGGACTCTGTTGCATTTTACAGATCCAGACTAACATGCTTCCCCTCTGATATTTGATGGAAATTAAATCTTTGCTGTGGGACCAAAAAAACTTTACCAAGCTCTGCTCTGCTCCCCATCCCCTGAATCTGGAAATCTAGCCAGCCACCCATCCTTTAGGGGTATCTCTCTGTCTAGCTAGGATGGTTTTACACAATCACCCACTACTGTAGCATCTCAACATCTTCCATGAGAAATTAATGGCAATAGCGACGTCCTGAACCTACTGGACTTCTGTCCTTTCTCCCTTCTGGGGTCAAAACTTTGGATGCATTTGGCTAGAGCTTCCTGTGGGTTGCAATGCTACCACTCCAGACTACTGTACTGGTGGGTCTCTAGCGCCCGCTCTGTGAACCGTAGAAATGGGTCTGTCCATCTACGGTCTGAATTGCCCCGAGTTTGGGGCGGTTTAGCTTTGGAGTGATGGGTTCAAGTCCTCAAAGATATTTAGGTGCATCACTCCTATAGATTCAACAGGAGTTAGGTGGCTAAATATTGTTTAGGAGCTGGGCCCCAGAGCCTGGGGTCGAGTCCAAGGTGGGGACCCATCCTGGGTAATCTGAACCAGAAGTCGGGGTGGTATCATCAGCCCCACTTCACGGTGGGGGCTGTGGAAAGGGGAAATAACACACCTGAGGGCACAAATGGAGTCAGGAGCGGGGTTGGGACATTCACCCAGGTCTCCTGTTGCCCAGCTCAGGGCTTTGACCCCAAGACCAGCCTTGCCACTCCCTTGTGGACTCCGGCCTATAGCTCTGCCAAAGCTTGCCCCAGCTCCAGCCCTGCCTCCCTGGTGACCTGTCGCTGCCGAGCATCGGGGTGGCTCTGATTCCAGGCCAAGATTCTCGGGAGAGGCCTTGGAAGCCGCCTGGAGCCCCCAAGAGCTGGGACAGCTGCCAAATTGCGCAGCTAGATTTCAGTCCCTCCCCTCTGCCTAATGATGGGGCTGGCTGACAAGCCCGAAGGGGGACTCGACAGGAGGCATGTAGGAGGTGTCAGGGGGTCCGCAGCATGGAAGGGCAAGGACTTGTTCCCGGGCATCTGAGAACCAGACAACTGGGGAGCGGTCACTAGAGCCTGGTTGGGCTGAGGGCTTCTTGCTTTGGGGGACTCTCATCCCTGTCCCCACGGCTTCCAGGCTAACCCCCAAAGGCTCTGCCGTGCCAGCTGTGGGGAGGGCTTAGGTCTGGGCCTAGGGGAGTGGGGCGCCCAAGTCAATGGGAACTGGGTGCCTCACTCCCTTAGGCAAAAATGCCCAGCCTTGGTCTCCAGGGGAAGGCTCCAAATGCAGCTGAGAAGCCAGCAGGCCTTGGCTTCGGTGGGGGGGCCTGCTGGCTCCCCTTGGGCTCCTCCCTTCCCCGTGACCTCGGGGCGGTGGTGCGGCCACCCCAAAGGGATTCTGGCCCACCTCCCTGCGCACCGCCGGGCGTGGCGAGAGGCTCAGGGTGGCGGTGCAGGAGGCTTGCAGGCGGCATCCCAAGCCACGCTGTTGCGACACTTTGTAATCTTAGCCCCGGGGCTGGGCTGGGCTGGGTCGGCCTGACTCAAGATGCCTCCCTGACAAAGGGCGTTCTGGAGAGAGCTTTCCGAGGCCAAAGCCCCTGCCCTGAGGAGCCTGCAGCCTGGCACGGCCGAGGATGGGCCAGGCAGGTCAATAGTTCAGCTGGAGAACGCGTGAATAGAACCCAGGAGTTCAGCGCGGCCGCGTTCCCATGAGCAGGGGCCTCTCTCTGACGGCTCCCTCTCTCAGCCCCTCTCCCTTTGTCCTGCCAGTCATGCTGTCTGCCCAGGAATGGGGCCGGCGTTCCTGGAAGGGGCTGCGAGCGGCTCACGACCCTGCCAACAGGCCCACATTTCTTTTTACCAGGCATTCTGGGGGCAGCCAGAGACTCCAAAGGCAGCCACTCCCTGCAGCCTGGATCGGGCTCAAAGGCAGAGAGAACCAAGCTAATAAGCAGTCCAGATACTGGCCAGGGAAACCTAGCAACCAAATGACTGGTGTCAACCCCTGGAAGGAAAAAGTGGCAAGTTCAAAATTGACCAAAGGAAAGACCTCTTCACCCAGTGGGTGACTGGCCTGGGGAACTCATTGCCACTGGATGGTGTTGAGGCAAAGAACGTAACCAGATTTTGAAAAGGAACTGGACATTTACATGGACAGCAAGGCTAGCCAGATTTATAATTCATGATGACACAGTTGTAGAAGGGATATTGAATGTCTTGTGTCAGGGTTTAAACTGAGCTCTATTAGAGATCAGAATGAGACCTGGGGTGGGGTGGGGGATTAGCCCACATTTGAAACTATGGGGTTCTCACACCTTCCGCGGGCGCTGGCCGCCTGGGAGACAAGATAGCGGGTTACCTGGACCACGGGTTCTGATCCATGCTGGTGATTCACTCACCAGAATTTCACTCACAACACCACGAATTTCCCCAATGCCAGCTGCACCCCTGCTTCCTGCTGGCCAAAAGCCAAACCTCCCCTTTCCAGCAGCATGCCAGTGACCAGTGACCCCGTCCCATCCAGTGCAGACACGCCCCCGACACGTCTGGAGCATGTGTGCGCTTGGTTTTTAATGAGCTGATCATGTGTGTTTTACGGGGTGTGTGTGTGTTTCTGAGCGTCTGGGATGACCTGAAAGAAGACACTGGACAGGTGACGTCTCTGTGTAGCCAGCATTCAGTGGGTCTCGCATCCTATGCAAGCTGCCCCACCCCCCCCCCAACCATGGGGGCTTAGTAAGACGCCATACCACTACTGGTTTCTGGTGTGGTGTCTGCTAGGATCTGGGTAGACCCCTGATCCTATTATCCCCTCCCTTGAACTTAGCAGAATCCCAGGGGTGCCCAGATCGGGGGCTGGGTCCTATATTGGGGTTTAGGCTCTGAACCCTCATTTGTTTCTGATCTCAGAGCCACCTCTGAGAACAACATTGCTCCTGGGAGCGGCTCCAATGCCCCCCTCAGCTGAGACCGACAGACTCGTTACACACTTGCATCGCCCCTTCCCAGCCTTCTGGAGCCAGCTGGGTTTCCCCACCTTAGCTGAGAATTTAAGATTTGCTACACCCGTGGCATTCCCGTCTGTAGCAGCCCCCAAGGGGGGGGGGGGAAGGCCACACCCTCAGCAGCCTCATGTGGCCTGACTCCAGCCCCTCTTCTCATGATCACTTGGCTCATAGCCCTGTATGTCTTGCAAGAGAAGTTGCCCTCACCCCCAAAGAGACAGGATGGGCAGAGGTAGCCCTCCCGGCCTACGCTGAATGAACTCTGCTGACAGCGGGGGGGGTGGGGGGGCGCTGTGCGGTGCTTGGCCAGTGGTGCGATCAGTCCCAGTGCGCTGGCTCCACAGTCCTGCCAGTCAGCCAGGGCACAGCAGGGGAGCCAGCGAGGAAGGGAGCGTCTGTGGGTCACCCGGGGGGGTGGGGCAGAGAGAAAGCGAACTGTGTTCCCCGGGGCGCAGCGGCAAGGAACCCAGGTGGGCACCAGGCCCCAGCTCCGGGCTCATAGCATCTGCTGGGCCAAAGCAGGAGAGCACCGTTCAGTGCTTAGAGCAGAGGTGGCCAGGGAGCCAGGACTCCAGGGTTCCATTCCTGATGCCGGGTGGGTCATGGGGTGGGAGATGTCTCATGGAGTAGAGCAGGAAGGGGGCTGTGAGCCAGGACTCCTGGGTTCCATGCCCAGCTCTGGGCAGGGCGTGTGGATTGGGGGGGGGGCTGGGAGCCAGGACTCCTGGGTTCCTTGCCCAGCTCTGGGCAGGGCGTGTGGATTAGGGTGGGGCTGGGAGCCAGGACTCCTGGGTTCCTTGCCCAGCTCTCACAACTTGGCCCCCAGCTCCCCTCCCAGAATGGAGACAGGAACCCAGGATCCTGTTTCTCAGTCCTCTGCTGCACTCATCAGACACCAGTTCCCCCCCCCCACCAGAGAACTAGGACTAGAACCCAGGAGTCCTGCCGCGCCTCCTCCCAGGCCCAGTTCTACCCCCTAACCAGCCCAGCTGGGAAGGAACTGCCCAAACTGGGCTGGCACCTGGCCAGCATTGTTCTCCTGGCTGCAAAGGGGGAGCCCCTAGTTCTTCTCTCCCCCAGCTGCCTTCTTCCCCCCGCCAGCCCCAAGCAGTGTCTGGTGTCAATCACTATCCCTGGCAGCCCGCCGGGTGCTGCCTCCCACTCCCTGGGCCCTGCTCGTCAAGGGGGGAATTGCTGCGGCGGGTTTGACCCCCCCCCCCCAGCTGCAGTTCCAGGCCTGCTTCCCCTCCCTTCAATCCCAGCCCCGCTAAGCCAGGCCTGTCCCCCCCCCCCCCCACTGCCCCTAAACCCAAGCTACAGCTGCCCCCTGCTAGTCCAGCCCTGGGGCTCATCCCCCGCCCCAGCTCTGCCAATGCCCCTCACTTCTGAGCCTCAGCCCCCCCCCCCCCAGCTATACCAAGCCTGGCCTCCCTGGACCCACTTTGCCTTGCACAATGCCCTTTAACCCCACTCCATAGTGCCCTCAGCCCTGGCCCGTCACGGCGCTGCCCCCAATTCCATCCCTGCAGCCTCCTCTTCTGCGACGTCTGCCCTCGCCTTCCACGCCCCACAGCGCTGCCCCTGCCCCCCCCACCCCAGCCGCCGGCGCAGTATATATAGAGCAGTGCTCAGCCAGCCCCTGCGCGCCCAGCCATCAGTCAGCACGGGGCTGTCAGCACCCGCTGGGCGGGGTCACCCGGATCGGCGGGCGAGTTGCTGTGTGACCTTCTATTCCAGGCCTGGTATGCGGCCGTGGGGGGGCAGCCAGCCCATTATTTATAATATCCCCCCCACACACCCATGCCCCAGGGGTGCTCGGCCTGCAGGGAAAGCCAAGCAGAATTCCCCGAGGGGGCAGTGATGCTCGTTCATTACACACAAAGCGACGAACTCCTGGAGCTTAGTAGCTCTGCGGGTAGGGAACGGGCTGGAAAATGAGCCCAGTTTCCTCTGTGGGCCCGACTTGCGTCGCAGCTCAACCTGGCTAGCGAAAGTCCCGGCAGGCTTGTGTGCCCGTCACTGAGCATGCGGGGCTTTGCACGGGTCGCTGATGTGCTGCAGACACGGACAGGCCAGGGAGGAATGGGGCAAGCCACAGCACAGGCGCGTTACGAAACTCTTGCACACCCTAAGGGTTGGGATGCGCCGGACTCGGTGGCCAAGGGCTGGTAGGGCCTGTCTGTCAGTGGGGTTTGTTTTTTTTAAGCCTAGTTTGGGCAAACCCCTGCCAGGGTCAGGGCTGGTTTGGGGTTTACTAAGGATCACCCCACATAAGGGACTAGCAGCCTGCAAAAACACGCCACACATGGGGGGATTAGCCCAACACATGCATCTGAAGAACTGGGGTTTTTACCCACGCACGCTTAGGCCTAACTAAATCTGTTAGTCGTTAAGGCACCACCGGGCACCTTGTTGTTTTTTTTTTAATCCCAATGCAGGTGCACCACACGTTCTCCCCACAGCGGCTTAGCGGGTGCGTGGCTGTAAAACGCCACCCTGCAGAGGCCGCTATTGGGGTGCATGCAAGCCCATGGCGCCCCCCACCCCCAAGAATGAGTGGGTGCAGCATGATGCTGCATGAAAGCTTTTCAGGATCCCCCCAGCCTCCGGGGCTCAGGAAGGGTTGGGGGCTTGTGACCATGGTTGGTGCCTGTCCAGCCAAGGTCTCCCCCTACCCCCCCAACCTGCTCTGTGAGTTGTAGTCAGCGGCCCCAGCTCCCTGCTAAACCCCCCGCAACCCCTCAAGCCAGCCTGCAAACCCCACAGCCTGCACAGGCTTTGCTGAGGCAATGCTGCCCTCTGGTGGCTGTGGCTGGCAAGCACAAGCAGGCAGTGGCGAAAGCCACGCACCCATGGGCAGCTGTTGATTGAGCTGCAGCTTTCCTGAGTGGGACTAATGGTAAGACCAGGGGCCTGGGAATCAGGACTCCTGGGTTCCATGCCTTCCTCTGCCACCGATTTACTGGGCGGCCTTAGGGTGGGTGGTGTGCCTCAGTTTCCCCATCTGTGAAATGAGGCTAATGGCACTGACTCATTTCCACAGTGGGGGTGTAGACATCTCTGACTCATATTCCTCCTGCTCTCTGTCATCCCAAACAAGGCACTGAGGGAGGGAGGGCGTGCCACACCATTTAATTAGCTGCAATTAATGAAGATGCTGATGACGAAGAAAACCTTATTGTGACAGCTTTGGTGCTGCTCTGTGATGGCTCAACATAGTTTAACTGGGTGACTTGACGGGGTTCAATCAACAAGGAAGGGGCCACAGGGGTTGTAGACAAGACACATTACACCCAGAGGGTTGCTACAGGACAATGGACGACTCTGGAGGGGTTGGGGGAGGCGGCTTGACCACCTGTTGAGCTCCCTGAACTGGGTTTTGAGTCCCAGGGCCCTAAGTCTGTGAACTGAGAGAACAAAGAACTCGGGCTGGGTAAAAAGTGGGACACCCTCTCTAAGGTAGGCGGCCACTTCTGGGGAGCGCTGGCTGACCCAGGCCCCCCCTTGTTCGGGGGCTGAAGGAGTTGCCTGGGGCTACATCGGGGGGTGAAGAAGCTTATAGGTCAGCTAGATTGTTTGTGGCTTTAAAATCCTTTTCCTCTGTGGCTTTGCTCCTCCTGCGAAGCTGAAATGACACTTTGGTTCAAGCCGGCTGTTGGTTCATTGCTGTCCTCGACACGCAGAGAGCAGAACCCGCTGGGACCTGCCCGGTATGCACGGCTGAGAGAGGTAAAGGTACCGGGCCTGACACCTGAGAGACCAGAGGCCCAGGCAGTTCTGTAATTGTGTCTCTATCACCAGTTTTGGACCAGGCAAGAGTCAATACAACTGGGAGAGGCGCTGGATTCTACCCAGGCGGAAGGAATCCTGCCACGTTTTCATATGCCAGGCAGCACCACGCGCTCCTTGGTTCCACGTGCCCGGCCCACTGGGTCTGGCCATCACAGAGGAAAACCGAAGCTCTGGTTACAGCCACGCTCATGCTGAAGACAGAGGAAATGGTGCAATATACTAGATCCCTGCTGGACTTGAATGTAATTTCAGAGCCTCATCTGACCCAGAACCCCAACCCCTATCCCAGGGAGGGCTATGCCCTGTGATTGTACTGTTCTCTGTAGGCTGGTTTGAAATATCCCAAGCAGTGGGGTTTTTCCCTTTAGGAAAAACTGAAGAATAATCCTACCCAGCTCTTTTAGCCCCACTTTACAGAGGGGAAAACTGAGGCACGGGGCTGGGAAGTGACGTGCCCAAGCTCCCCAGCAGCAACAGGAATTGGACCAAGGTGTGATTGTAGGGAGATCCCCAGATCACACAGCGCGTCAGTGGCAGAAGGGGTGACAGAACCCAGGTCTCCTGAGGGCCGGTGCAGGGCTGTACCAGGCTTGGTGGAGAACAATGCATCACCCTCCTCCATAACCACCTTTCACCCATGCGAAAACTTTTCCTGTCCCTCCCCGCAGCCTTCCCCACAACCAGGCCTTTTGACTTAGCCTCCCAGGCCACGCTTTCTAAATGACTCCTGGTTGTCGCACTCCTCTGGACTCTCCAGTTTGTTCACATCTTTCTTGGTGCCCAGAACTGGCCAGAGTTTTCCAGCAGAGCCCTCACTGGTGCTGAGCAGAGCCAGACAATTACCTCCTGGATCTTACATATGACACTCCTCTTAATCCATCCCAGAATTAAAGGCACTAAGTCATTTTCTCTTTCCTTGCCTTCTCCTGCACAATAACTAAACCCTCTCTCCCGCCCCCCGGCTTTCAGACACTTCATCCATTGCACCTTGACACCTCGCTGTTGGTAATTAGACCAGACAGATGGATTTACTACCCGGGCTGTAAGCCTTCGCAGCTGGGAGGCAGTAGCATGGAGTACAAGACTGCAGGAGGTTTAGGATGTAGGTACAACCATGGTGTGTCTTACGGTGGATTCCCCAGTGCTAGGGGCTGTACATACAGCCAGAGCACATCCCTGTCCAAAGAGCTCACAGTCCAATCAGACAAGCCAGGCCCATGAGGCTTTATGGGGCATTCAGCTCTGGCCTCACATTAAAAGTGATCAGGGACACTCAAATGACTATGGTTGCCTGGTCCGACATCAGAGAAAAGAATCAAGTGAAACCTGGTAGCAAAGGGCAGGGATTTGGCCCATTCTTGGCTTAAAAACCCTTTCTTGTTACCAATGCTTAACTCAAATGTCCAGGGACACTACGGAGAAACACAGTCTTTGTTTAAAAAGGCTCAACCTCCACCCCTTCCCTTTCCCAGAGTAATTCCACAAGCCGCAGCTGTGAAGGAAACAGGGGAGAGCAGACTGGAGAGGATTCCAAGGTTAATTAACAGCACTTCAAAGTCTATCAGCCTGGCATCAACAACCCATTGTCTGAACTCGAGGCCTCACAAGACGAATGCTGAGCTGTCACCTACTGCTGTGCGGCAGATCTCAAAGGGCTCTGCAAAGGAGGACAGTATTGTCCTCCCTGTTTTACAGATGGGGAAACTGAGGCACAGTGCTTTACTCAGGATCACCCAGGAGGCAAATGGCAGGGAATACAAGGCCAGTGCTCTGCCTGCTAGGCCATGCTCCTTCCCTAGGCAGGAAATGCCGGAGCTGGCGAAGGAAGGATGGATGTCCTCCCCCATCGCCCTGCCTCTTTGACTCAGCTCTCAACAGGGAGCCCATGAATTTACTACATGGTCAGGCCTCGATACAAATCTAATAAAGGGCAGATACAGCCCAAGGCGAGGCAGGGGATGCTGTGTTCCCCCCACCCCGGTGGGACCCTCTGGCTCAATTTCAGGCTCCAGAGAAAGGACCCTTGGACAAAATGAAGCCAGACTCGCACAGGATCAGGCCGCTACAGGGCCAGGAACAGATCCCCCAGTAGCTGGGTTCCCCCATCCTGGATCCTAACCCCCAAGGCAGGTTCCCAACTGGGTTGAAATAAAGCAGCAGACACTGCTCTGATCAGACTCGGACTTGCTTTTAATGCCATGTACAAAGTTTCCCAAAAGAAAAAAAAAAAGAGACAGACAGACACCAATTTAAAATCCTTTCAAAAATAAATTATTTTTTTTAAAAACTCCCTTCTGTGCAAAAAGGAAAGAAAATCCCCCTCCCCTCGCTACTTCCTGGAGCCTGATTTAGGCCTTGAGCGAAGAAAGAAAATGACTAAAGAAAGTTAAGCAGAAGGGCCCGAGTCTCATTTTCCAGGTCCCTTTTCCCCACCGCTCTGCCAGCCCAAGGGCCTCACAGCAAGTGTGAATCGCCCTGGCCCATTTATGCTGCCAGAGCTGGTGCAAAAGGTCCCAGGGGGCGGGAACAGCAGCCCTGAGATAATTAGCAAGGTTTCTACCCTGTATCCTCAGCCTGAGCATAAACCTGGCCAGGACGCCAATGGCCCCAGCGGTGCTATCATCCCATGCACAGAGAACATGGACCCTCCCCAAACACCCTGGGGGCAGCTGATGTCTGGATAAAGGTGCCTATGCCCCCTTCCCCCAGCCTTTCCCTTTGATCCCGACACCTCTCGTGACCCCCAAGTTGAGAACCCTGGAGCTAAGGCCTTGGCCCCCCCCGTCTAAATACAGGGTGTGACAGCAGCCTGAATTTGTCAGCTGCACCCCGGAGAGCCTGTTTCCCAGCCTGGGGAGGAATCCCACTTGCCAATAAGGTGGGTTTGCCATTGCCCAAGGTCATCCTGGGGCTGGGGTGGGAGGAGCGCTGGTTCCTAGATGAAGAGGGATCTGTCTAGGTGTAGGGAGGGATCAAAGCCAGGCCTGGCTCCGCTCTATAAGAAAAGGGTCCAGTCTCCTGCTCTAACCCCTAACACCCACCCAGCCCCTTCCAGGCTTGGGATAGGACCCAGGCCTCCTGACTCCCAGCCCCCGTTCTAACCCTAGTCAGCGCTCCCTCCCTGGAGGAAACATGCAGCTCACGAGCCAGGGGCGTCACACACACTGTGGGGAGATTGTTGGCAAAGACGAGCTTCCCTCGTTCCAAGCTGGCTTAGGAGTTTCTGCCCCTGCAGTGGAGACTGGCTCCATGGGGTGCAGAATGGGGAGTGGATGCCACAGCAGATGCCGCTGCCCGGGGGAGTGGCGGGGAATCATTCATGTTGAAAGGGCAGATGAAGCGACTGGCCTGGCCTGAAGGGAGCGCGCAACAGCCTGGTCTCTGCTTATCGGCTCTGCTCCTGGCGTGCCACAAGCCCTGCAGATGGCAGGCAGCTCAGAGCAGCCCTTCAGCCTCTTATTAACCCCCGAGCCAAGCAGGGCAGCTAGACTGGAGTCTTGTTCACACTGCTGCACAGGTGCCCCCCGAAGGGCCTGGAGGAACGTTCCCCAGTGACGATGCACAAGACAAAGATGCACCAGCTTGACTCTCAGATCCCCCCTGGGCTGGCTGGAAGCATCAGATTCAAAGAGAGAGCTCCAGGGCCCTGCAGCAGAATCAAGTCAGCACCACTGCATGCGGCACTTTTCCTAAGCACTATGGTTCAGTATGTACCATGGTCTACGTAAAAGAGGAGTCACACATCTGTCTTAACCAGGGTGGGAGCTCTCTGTATTTCCCAAGTGCCCCTCACCCTAGGCCAATACTTTTTTGTGTTTAATCTCCTGGTCCAGAACACAGTTGCTGCTCGAGCAAAACTCCCCTGTGGCCCCACGTGGCTGACGGTTTAAATCCTCAACCCTGAACTCACTTAAAGTTCAGCTTGCCCTGTGGCACACAAGAACTGCCAGGCTGGCTCAGACCCAGAATCCATCTATCCGGTAGCCTGTCTCTCACAGTGGCCAGTACTGGCTGCTTCACAGGAAGTCACAAGAAAGGCTGCCGCAGGACTGCTGTCTTTCTTCAATGATCATGTGTTTCCTGTTGCTTCCAGTCCCACTATGTGCTGGCAACAGGCGACCGACCGTCAGAACACTTAGGCTACAGCTTTTCTTCACCCGATGCAGTTTGCTCACCTCCAAACTCCGCCTGCTGCGGGACAGTACACTGTGCTCTGGGTCTCGGCTTCCCGGAATGACTCAAGGAGTGGTGACTGCAGGAAGAGTGCCACAAACAGAGCTCTCTGCTGATCAGCTGTGGCAGCAAGAGGAAGTGCTTGGGGCCAGTTTCGGAGCAGTGGAGAGGGCAGGGTTTGTACTGTGAGCTTGGCAGGAAGGTTTCCTGAGAAGACTCCACACTTTGCTCCTGCCGTCCAAGGAGGGAGATAAGTCTCTCAGCTCAACCCTGTGATGTAAGCATGATCTCCACTTTACAGCTGGGGAAACTGAGGCAGAGCCTTGCTGAAGTCACAGCGGCAGAGCTGGGAACAGAAGCCACATTTTCTGCCTCCCAATTGCCTGCTCTAACCACTCAGCCATATTCTCTTGCATTCTGCCACCAGGTACTGTGGGTCTATCAAACTCAGGTCTACTTCTTAGGTCCTCTCCCAGCCCATGAACCTCAGTGTGGGACCTTCAGGACCCGAATGATTCTTTAACCACCTCTAGTATTTCAGCGAGAAGATGGCAGCACAAATCAGCCTTCAGCATTAATGAGTGGCAGACTCTGCTACTGTGAACGGCGTGGCAAATTTCCAATCCACCACCCCAGTGGGAGAGACAGGAGAAGCAGAGCCTCTAGCTACAGTGCCTGGCACAGGGGTGAGAAGTAAACTCAACGGTATTGTAAAAAGTTCAGCTGACTGGACAAATCCAAGGTGAATCAGCAGAACTCCCCACGGCCCAGACAGACGAGAAAGGAAGGCAATTAAAACCAAGAAGCATCGAGAGCCCTCTCCGTCCAACGAAAAGAAAAAGCAACTGTATGAACCTGAAAGAAACAGCTGAGCCATGTTTTATTCTGGGATAGCGCATAGCTCAGGACTACCAGTAGATGGCGCTAATCCCCAAACGCCTGTGGGCAGGACTGATCCCTCATTGCCCTATGCCTGGTGCATTGACACCGGTTCTGAGCCGGCAGCATTTTGCGCCGACTATGCGCTGCTGTAAACAACAACAGGGCAGGGCACTTGGGAATAAAGCCCTGGGATTTCAGTGCTACCGACAGGGTCGGCAGTAGAGATCTGCGAAGCAGACCCAGGCTCCTCAGACTAGATCTTGGTCCCTAGACCTCCTACCAGGCGGATCTGATTCCAGGCTCGGGATTATTTCTAGTTAAGTGCCACTGACTCCTCAAAATTCTTTCCACATTCTGTTACTTGCTAAGGGATGCGAGTCAATGGAAAACCCAAGCAGACAGAGGTGTCTTTGCGAAGCTGCTGGCGTTTTCCAAGCAGAGGAAAACCGGCTTTAATAAGTCCCTGTTATTCCCTCCCTAGGAAAACAGCCCCTTTAGTTTAAATGTGCAAAATAAGATCTCTCGAGCGAGTGCGTCTCTGAGCTCAGGCGGGGAAGCCGGAGAGTCCACCCAAAGCAGAGGAGGAAGCAAAACTCCCAGGGCAGGTCGCGAAACTGCACAAAGCTTTAGTGCAAACACGGCACGTTGACTAAAGCCGGTCAAATTCCCATGGGGCTGAGTGGAGAATCTGGACGGGGTTTAAACCCAAGGACCCGATTCTCGAGGACAACTAAGGTTCTTTGATGCTGCTCTGGCAGCACGAAAGGGGCCTGCCTGTGGGCGCGGGGTACGGTTACTCCCACTTTAAGGCCTCCTCACTGGGGCCTAAAGGGGCTTTGGTGTGAGTGAGAATCAGGCCCCCAGAGCGATAGCAGTGAATGATCCCTGCAGACATTGATCCTGATGCATTGTGCCCAGAGACCCTTTTACACCACTACGCTCCTCGGAGGCAGCAACTACTGTTAGCTGGATCCTAAGCCCTTGAGAACGTGCTGCCAGGATGTGGGATGCGAGGAACTCCGCGTGCTGAGCCTCCTCCTGCCGCAGGGGCTCAGTGGCGCTCCCCGGGGACCGACCGAGCCAGGCCGGAGCTACGCCGAACTGGACTGGTGGCAGCGTTAACTATTTACATCCCTGAACCGCACGACCTTCCGAACCGCCCCCCTCGCCCCGTCCTCCCCGCCCTGCTCCAGGGAGGCAGCGGCCGCCCAGGGGGGGCTATGATGTGTGGCACTGGACGTGCGGGTGTGAGGCCTCCTCGAAGTCGTCTTCATGGTAGGCCTCGCCGGCGTGGGGTTGCCACCAGTGTCCCGGCTGGGAGAAGTAGTCGCTCAGTTCCACCTCCTGCATGTCCTCCGTCGCCATGACCTCTTCTTGTGGGGGGAAGAAGGTGCGGAGCTGGCGGAGACGGTCCGGGGAAAGCCAGCCTGGCTCTGGGAATCTCACCTGGGGAACGCAAAGCGGGATGTGGAAGGACGCCCAGGACCGAGGGCCCATGGTGCAGGGAGGGTAGGATAGTCCCTGACAGCAAGAACTGTCATTAACACCAACCCAACAGCCCTGGCTCTACTCTCGTCCTCCCTCCTGATGGAAACGACCCCCAAATGAATCAATGAACCCGCGATGTGTCCACCTAAAAGCTACATCCAAAACCAAAGCACTGAAGTCTAGTCATAAGCCTCTTATATGAACCGGGCACTAGAGAGAGACAGAGTCACCAGGGGCTTAGCCCACCGTCCTCACTGGTCATGGAGCTAAGCCAGAGACGCTGCAGCTCCGCCCAGCCCAGACTGCTTCTCTGATCTTCCCTCTAACTTGGCTCCGTCCTGCTTCTCCCCAGATGCTCAGAACGGATGGCCCCTTCCAGGTGTGGCTCTGGATCCCAGGTCCACATGGGGTGGGGAGGGCTAATCATTGATACAGAGCCCAGTGCAAGGCGAATGGTGCTTTGTGAGAGGCATCAGAGCTGACCCCCAGTCTCTGCATCTCAGCCCCCAGACGGGGCTGCTGCTCGGTGTAGGGCTGACCGAGACAGGAGGCAAAACCTTCTCAAGATGGATGGAGTTTGCTGGGTGTCCCTTTGGGGCAGCCGGTCATTCCGTTGCTTCAGAGCTCAGGGACGGACAGGGTCCTCAGCTGAGGTGAACCGGCACGGGGACATCAATGGGGCTCGGGCCACTGACACCCCCGTTGGGGATCAGCCACGTGGGCTCCCTGGGAAGGTACCTGCCCCGCTCCTCACCTGGAAGTGTATGATGAGCCGGCCCTTCTGGGCGGGGCTTCTGTAGACGGGCATGCCCTCGTTAGGGACGCACTTCACTGATCCCGGCCGGATGACGTCACCTGAGCGGGCGGGGGTTAAAGAAAGCCAGGCAGTTTCAGCCCCTGTGTGGGATGCTGGGTATGGAAACCCACATGACTGTTGCCTCGCAGGGTTGGGACAGCTCCCTGCATGGCTCCTGGCTTGCTAGGCTCCAGCTGGCATCCCCCTACCGGCAGTGAGCCCAAGGGACCACAACACGATCACACCTTGGCAGGCTGTGCTCAAGAGGTGCTAGGGAGATGGCCAGAACAAGACATCCAAGGGGGTGGGGAGTTTGGGGAGTTCCCTAGATGAGCCCCCCACAATGTCTGCATGGTGGGGGGCTCCCAGGCGCAGGGCTTTGCTTGACTGACCTTCTAAGGAGACATCTTTTGGGTCCAACACATGTTGGGGTCTGGGCCATCCCTGAGGGTATGTCAGTGGCAGGAGTGGGAATAGAACCCAGGAGTCCTGGTGTCCAGTCCCCCCTGCTCTAAAGACTCCCCTCCCAGGAACAGAGCCCAGGAATCCTGACTGCTCCAGGTTGCCGACTCACCACGCTGGGAGGAGACGAGCAGGGTCCTGTTGTCCAAAGTGCGGACAACTTGCCTGAAGCCGCACAGAGCGTCCACCAGGCTGATCTCCTTTCGGAGGACCAGGTTGTCGCCGACGCGCTGGAAGACAGGGTGCTCCTTCTGATCCAAGACAATGACCACGTCCCCAGGCTCTAGGCCAGGCACCTGGTCCCCTTCCTCATGGAACGTGATCCTCTGCCCATCCTGCATGCCTGCAAAATCAACACTGATCACCCGGGGCCCCGGCTCATCCCCAGGCTAGTTGTCAAAGTGCCTTTCCTGGCTCCCTAGGGCCAGACTCAACCCCCTCGCGATCCAGACTGTGCCCTGGCCTCACCTCTGTCCAGGTGGACGTTCAAGATTTTCTTCTCCCGCACCACCCGCCTGCCGTTGCAGGTGAGGCAGCGATCGAGGGGCCGGACCCACTCGCCCTGGCCCTGGCATTGCGAGCACATGGTCTGGATCTGCTGGATCATGCTGGGCCCCAACTGGTGGACGTGAAATTCCATGCCAGTGCCGTGGCACTTGGGGCATCTGCTGTCAACGCCCTCCCGGATCCCGCAGCCTGAGGACGAGAGAGGAAAGACAAGACCGGGGGCGTCAGTACAGGCCTGGGGGCTCGTCTCTGAGCCAGGAGATGCGATCCTGATCTACACAGTAGCAGCTTTGGGGTGAAGCTCCCGCATCGTCGCCAGCTTACAACCCCTCATGGGCAGGGTGAACGGACACATGGAACAGATGGACAGGAGGTACCTGCCAGAGATCTCAGAGCTCTTGGCGGAGGAGAGAAGGGGTGGAGCAAAATCCTCATCCTCCTTGCCTGGCGATGCCCATCTGGTGCAGTGATTTTGGCAGAGCTGAGGATAGAACCCAGGCGTCCTGACTCTCAATCCTCTGCTCTAAGCACCAGCCCCCACCCCCCTCCTGGACTCAGGAATAGAACCCAGGAGTCCTGATTCCCAGGCCTTCCTGCCTTAATCACTAGGTCACACTCCCATCCTGGAGCCAGGAATAGAACCTGAGTCTTATCTCCTAGCCTCTTGCTCTGGCCCCTGGACCAAGCTTCCTCTCCATACACCCACAGCAGAGTCTCCATAATCTGAGGGTGAAACTCAGTGGGAAGCAGCCTAGGCAGGGCTGCACGAGAGCGAGTGTGGGATCAGACCTCCGAGCCCCACCCCCAAATCAAGGTCACTCCTGGCTGCCAGAGGGGTCTTTGAAATGCGCATGGGAAAAAGTAAGTCCCAATAGGCTCCGCCCTTCCTGCTCCTCATTGGCTGGAGATTGGAGGGGCGGGGCTAGGCTTCCCACCTCGCTTTTTACATTTAAATAAGATGCAGGGCCCCCCAGCCAGGGCCTGTGGCTCACGCACCGTTGCACTTGCTGCAGATGACGTTCTTCTGCAGGGACAGCTTTCGGGTGGTGCCGTTGTACAGATCCTCCAGGGTCACCGGGAGCGGATGCACCACTGTCTTTCCTGACCACAGGACAGAGCGAGATCAGACTCCAACCGAGGACATGGCTCCCCTCCCGATGCCCCACAGGGACAGCAGTCTCCCCTCACCCAAAGCCACCTCCTCAGTGCCTCCAAAAAGCTTTACAAGCTAAACAGATACAGGGAACGCTTTGCCCAACCCAGAAGGGCAGCCACCTCTGAGGTGGAAAGCAGCAGCTGTTCAACAGCAAAGAGCAATGCTGGGCAGGGATCACTCACCCAGCACTGAAATGCAGCCACCTCTGGGGGATGGAACATGGAGGTTAGTATCAAAACGGCCCTGTCACAGTTACAGGACCTTCTCCAGCCTCTCTGAGTTCACCCCTACAGGTGACAGACCTCTTCTAGGCTTGGACTGGGTACCTGAGCTCCAGCCGTGTGACCAACCCTGATAGCAGACCTGGCTGGGTTTGGCCCCTGCAATTCTTCCCTTTGGGAGCCAGTCAATACAGAGACCAGACAACTTTCGTAAAACAAAGAATTGTTCAATCTTAACAGCAAAGCAGGAGAGGGAGAGAGGATTTTAACCTAATGAAGAGTCAGTCTGCACATCCGTCCTCCTCCAAGGCTTATCAGCCCCTGGAAACTGAGGAAGGCCCAGTCGCTTTGCAGGGCCCGAGTCTCCATCTTGGCCTCCTCCTCGCCCCGCGCCCTAGACCGCAGTGATCTGTCCGTTCCCAGCCCTAGCGTGACAGCTGGATACTTCAGCATCTTCACGACTACTAGCGTGGGTTTTGTTTCTTCGCTTCCTGTTCACCGGGTGGGGTTTGATCTGGAACCCGTTCCCTACCATGGTTCCCAATACCCTGCTATTAAGCGGACGCACCTATGCAGCCAGTAAACATACCGCTGTAGTCACACAGTAATCATTTCCCCTGATCAGGTCACACGGTATTTACACATTAATGCAGAGCAGCCCCCTCTCCTGCACGCCCTGTAGTTAACTGGAAGCCCCGGGGGCATGCAGAGAGTCAGGCTGTAATTATCTGAGCGGGAATTTGGACAGCAGCCCGGGGCTAGCCCCCCTTCCAGCTCCTGGCTATGGGGCTGTAATGAATACAAAGGGCTAGGGCCTCGATGGTACAGGGGTCGCCCCCAGCAACGCGGCGACCTCTAGAGCTACACGGAGGGACCGGTTCCGTGAGAATTCCAGGGGAACAGAGTCCTCCATTGACTTGCCAACGCCTCTCTCTGCAGCACCCCAGTTTAAGGCAGGACTAGATCACAACCCAAAGTGGCTGTGGGGAGACCTGTCACTGCCTAAGACCCACTCACAGCTCAGAAGAATGAATCTGGACTCACTTATCCTTTCTTAGCTTGCCTTCAGCAGGGACCATACACAACATCAATGCAGCCTCTTGCTGCAGGACCTGACCTTCTGGGGGTCTCGCAGAGCCAGACCCCCACTGTCTCCCTTGAACAGGAAGACCTGAGGGCTTAACCCTGATCTCTAGCATGGGTGAGCCCATTCCATGCAACCAGCACGAAACCCTGCGTCCCAGCAACCCATCCCAGGTACCTCTCCTCTCTGGCCGGCCAGGCATCCGCACCCCTCCTCCGAAAAACATGTTGAATATGTCCATCGGGGACCCGAATCCTCCTCGGCCTCCCATGCCACCTTCTTTCATGGCCCGCTCCCCACCCCGGTCATACAACGCCCTCTTTTGGGTGTCCGACAGCACCTCATAGGCTTGCGAGATCTGCTTGAACTGAGGAAGGGGAGAGGGTTAGAGATGCCATCTGTCCCAGCAGGCGAGCGGCGCACAGGGGTCGCTGCCTTCTCTACCTACCCGCTCTCCTTCGCTGGGGTTCTTGTCGGGATGGTATTTCAGCGCCAGCCGCCGGTACGCACGCTTGATCTCATCCAAGGTGGCGCCCGGCTTGACGCCCAAGAGGTCGTAGTAGCCTGTTTCTTTCACCATCTTTCCCCTCTGATGCGCTGCTGGAGGGGGAGAAAGCGGGTTCAAAGAGGGTCCCCTGCCAGTCCAATGCCACCGTGCCAGTGACGCACATAGCCGCTAGCTCCTCCGAACTGCTGCACCCATTCGGATAGGCCCCGTGCCCTGAGCTGGCAGACTATATACCAGCCTAAGAAACCCGTATGACCGCCCAATGCTGCAGGATCTGAGCGTCTCAAAATCTTTAACCCCCGTGAGGCAGGGCTGTGCCATTATCCCTATGGTACCAATGGGGAAACCGAGGCACGGAGAGGCTAAGAGACTCACTCAAGGTGGCAAAGCTGGGAATCGAACCCAGGACTCCCAAGTCCTAGGTTACTGCCCCAGGCAGGGGACATACCCACAAATGGGACTCTAGTGCTAGTGGCAGGATTAAGAGCCCTGGAGACTGGAATCCTCTGTTTATCCAGACAG
Organism: Gopherus flavomarginatus; assembly: GCF_025201925.1. NCBI lineage: Eukaryota > Metazoa > Chordata > Testudines > Testudinidae > Gopherus > Gopherus flavomarginatus. The sequence goes on along the minus strand of NC_066636.1, from coordinate 21,991,716 downwards.
CTGGACATGCTCCCCCCACCGTGGATCTGCTGTCACAGCTGGGCCAAACCCAAGTGGCACTGCGACCCCAAATGGAACGACCCCAGAGTGGGAAGCTGGGTCCAGCCCTACTGAACAGGGGCTGAGCCACCATTGCAGGTTCACTCTGGCCCCGAGCCTCAGTTTCAGATTTTGCTGCCGGCAGCCTTGCTTCTGGCTTTGAAATCTACCAATCAATGCTGGTGACGATGGTGGTTTTGGCGACACGGATACCTGCCCGCTGGGAACTACGATAAGTCCCTCTCTGAATTTACTGCCTACACGAGCCACCAGGCAGGAATGCCTTTCCAATCTCTAGGGATCAGGGCTAACTGAGGACAGGTTATCTAGAGGTGAAAGGCTCCAGACCCTGTTACTGACCCAACTAGTCCCCATCCTTGGCAATATGCTGGGAACAGACAGCATCTGCTGGCCTACGGACTACTGCGGCCTGCGCCTTTAAGCACCAGGGTGTGGCATGTGAAGTGTGAAGAAGGCTCAGAATGGGGACACCCCTCCCTTCCGTGTTCCCCTATTTAATCTCTCTCCACACTTCTTTCCCAGCTCCCCTCTCCTCCAAACCAGGGCTGCTAAGCCTGTTTAGCGCCTACTTCCAGTGTTGGCAAGTGGAAAAGGCTCTTGGCCCAGGTAATTAAAGTGGACCAGCTTGACTGCTAGCAGCAGACTAGCCCAAGTCAGCTGTGCTGACAGCACCAGGGAGGAGCAATGCAGCTGACCCTGGGTGCTGGAAAATCCATTGCGATTAGGTTACCAAAGAGGGCTGAATAACGCAGCACTGCCAAACTTCGTTGCCTGATTCTGTAAGGAGCTGAATGCCTGCCGATGGGGGACAAGCACCCCCAGCTGCTCTGGAAGTCCACAGGCACTGAGGGTGCTCAGTAGCTCCCAGGAGATGCTCAGCTGATGGCAGGCTCAGACCCTGCAGTGCTTCTGGACCTGCTCCCAGATTACAGGTCAGACAGAACCCAGCTTTGACCGAGCTTGTGGGATTCCTAGATCTGTGCCCTTGTTACAGATCCCCAGCCCAGGATGCTTGAGAAGGTGGAGGGCATGGTGTAAGTTACATGCCCAGTGGCTTGGACAGGGTAAGTCTGAAGCCAGCATGACCTGTTCCCTTGACCCCCACCCCCACCCAATGCACACAATGCATTCCCGAGCTCATGCTCTTATCCTAGAGGCTGCAGCTGGAACCTTGCTTTGGACCAATTTAAACCGGATTGGCACCAGTGGAGTCTTCCAAGTCCATGCGAAGCCCCCTCCATAGCAGGGTTAGAACCTTGCCAGCTTCAGCCATTTTGAAACACAGTTTAAAGGGCAAAGAGAGCACAGCGCAGGCTACCAGCTTCCTTCCACAACAACTGGGGCCAGATGTTGGAAGATTCACCATGGACAGGTTAAACTGGCTTGCCCAGGACTAGGTATGAATGATGGTGAGGCTGCAGGATCAACGCCCTGGTGACAGGCCTGGCAATCCTCAGTTGTCGGCAGTTTCAGCAGGGTGCTGTCCCTGGACCCCGCTGGGGCGTAACAGCCTCGGGCTAGCAGACGACTAATAAGATCAAAGCTCCACCATCCTCCACTTGCTGGAAGGCGTTTGCCCTCACTCCAGAGCCTCTTGTCTGCAGCAAGTGGGGAGGGATGAGGCTGGTACAGTCTTCACTACTGTATCCCCCACCCCCTGCCTCTGTTTTTAGGGTTCCCTTCCGCCACAAATAACTACTGCACCTCTGCTGCTTCTCAGCACTCTTCTGGGCAGCAGCACATCCAGATCACCCCCACAGGGCTCTGAACAGCAGTTGTGAAACTGACCGGAATCTTAATCTTGCTAATTACAGGGTCAGCAAAGCTCCCAGCCCCAGCAAGGAGCGGTCTGTCTGCAGACTCAGGCACAAGTTACAAGTTTCTTTGTAACTTTAATGGCTGGAAAAGTCTGTTCAAATGGGAGCAGAGGGTGTTGCAGATGCTGCTGGGAAAAGCAGCTTCAACTCAGGGGGTCGGAGTTTTTTCAAGATAATACTGGGAGTATCTTAGGACAGCTCTGCCAACAGGTGCTCGGAGACTATTGTGCTGAAGGCCAGATAAGAACCTAAATAGAACAGAACATCCTTCTCTCTCCACAACAGAGACCCCGAATACCTGCAGCACAGCTAGCCCTGCAGAAAGCACAGCGGGCTCAGCAGCTCGTAAGAGTTCAATCAAGCCAGGCCAGGATTTTCCTCCCATACCATCGTAGAGGAGTCCATGGGCTTGACTTCACTGCGGCATTATCTCGAGTATCGCCCCTAACCTGATGCCCATCCACATATAAAGATCTTTCGCTTGAGCTAAGTGGTGCTTTAAACCCATGCTAGGGGGGTGAGTAGCTGAAGCTGGAGTGGCGCTGATGTAGTGGGGACTCTGTTCCACTCGAGTTATTTCACAGTGCTATCTCACTAGAGCTAGGCTCACTCAGGGTGGTTCAAACCCCTCTATGGACGCACTTAGATCGGTTTAAAACTGGCTACGTCAGTTTACCTCATGCATGTAAATCTACCAACAGAAGCGAAACCAATATAAGGGCACGTCCAGACTACCGGCCAAATCGGCGGGTAGCTATCGATTTATCAGGGATTGATATATTGAATCTTGTCTCGATGCGATATATCGATCCCCGAACGCATTCCTGTCTACTCCAGAACTCCACCAGGGCGAGTGGCGGTAGCAGAGTCGACAGGGGGAGCCGCGGCCGTCGATCCAGCGCTGTAAGGACAGGAGGTAAGTCGAATTTCCGTATCTGAAGTTGTGTATCTTACATCGAGCCCCGCACCCCCAGCGTAGACGAGGCCTTAGAGAGTTCGCACACAGTTACACCGGTTTAACAAAATCTGCTTAAAAATGCACCTTTAATTAAACAAGGGCAACTGTGTGCCTAGCCCAGGCCTTATTCTAGTTTCAAATGGGAAGCGACACCATGGCACAAAAGCATTTCTTATTGGCGGTCTCAGCAGAGACAGCAAGGGCAAGACAGGGGTCACGGGTCAGATGCTGGCAGGACAGCATTGGGCAGCACATACTGGTGCCAGCAGCACTGTATCGTTTCGGGAATGAATGAAAGATCTCAGTTTCCAGGGCTGTCAACTTGGAAAGAAGTTAACTAACTCGAGATAACTCTGCAGTGAAGACGAGCCCTATGGGGAGGAGAGGCACTGGTGAAGAATGAATCTTCGGGGCAGGGGTAGCGCCAACGAGCCTCATCTCTGACCCTGGAAGGGCGCTCAGTCCCCCTGGCTCATTCGGACATTGGTCTCTCTGCTCAGGGTGCCAACAGGGAGTGTGATGGCATTGCACCCTGCAGCGCTTGGGGCAGGGTGCGGCTGCCCTACTTTTCCCAGCCACCCTTAGTGTGGGGTGCTGATCTCTGGGG